>NW_026852587.1:0-77460 GCF_026571515.1 Ruditapes philippinarum | reverse complement strand
TTTGGAATCAAGTTTTCACTGCCTTAAAAGAAATGAAAATAACGCCTTGGAAAGCAGTTTACAAAAAAAGATCTTGAAGTAAAAGAAGAAATTTTGAACAGAAGTTGGAAAAATAGCTGTAGATAAAATGATAAACATCATTAAAGTAGGTAGCTTTTTTGTGTTGAAATTATCAAAGTAAATAAAATGTAATGATAATAAATAGATAAATAAATAAATACAATAATATCAAGTTCAAGAAGCCGTAATATTATGAATAGGTTAACTTGTAAAATACAAAAGAAGCTGACATAAAATATATGTGAACATAAAAACAATATTAACAACAATAGGGTAGATACTACCTATATAACTTGATTAAACAGAAATGCTGGACAAGAGATAATTGACAATAAATCAAAGACATTCACATTTGGATTGGTTAATTCATTACCTTCAAGTAACTTTTATCAAACTGTTGTGCTCCTTGTCGGTGATCTTGTGTTGGGAAATGCGTCCATTGAATATCACCCTTCCTTGTTGATCTTGTTTTTTTTATTGCTTTTTGTTGTTGTTTTTTTTTTTTTTTCATATTTTAATGTTAATGTACTTGCATATGGAGCTGAGCATGATATCGATGATCAAACCGCTTTAATCAATATACCAGCTTCTTTTATTGATCGAATATCATGTCATTGAACAGCAATTATTATTGTTTCTTAGATGTTATTACCGTTGTATGTACTAATTAAATTATTATTGTGGTTATCTCCCTTTAACAAGTATCCATAATGTAACATAAGTTTATAGGATAGTCAAAGGCAAAAATGTGAAGTTAATTCATATCTTTACAAGCATCATATTACATTTATATTCTATTTCTGACAAATTTGATGAACAATTCCGACACTTTCTGTGTTCTTTTGGAATATTGTAATGCCTACATTTTTCTATTTCCAGATTGTTATCCTATGGAAATCTTTATGTATAAACTTTAAATATTTTTTTCAAACTGCAAGTCGCTTTTTAAAAGTCTGTAAATAAAAGTCTGCTAGAATAATTATGTTTAAATGCCTACTTTCTTTTTAAATGTCTAAAATTCTCAGTATATATGTAAAAGTTATGTTCTGCAGAAGTTAGAAACTTCGACGTGAGCGAATTATTTATATTAACACGTTGAAGGCAGACGTTAGACATTCCTATATTGTGCAGCATATATTTTATTGATACACCAAGATTTTTGTTGTTGTTTAAGCATGTTTTATGTTTTATCTGATAATAGCATTATCAGATGACTTAAATATTTTATCGTTATATTTAAACATTATAATCTATTTCTCCGTATACCACAAGTACATCTAGATTTGTTGATTTGCGAATTCAAAGAATATTTCTTTCGAAGGAATTTAAAAGGTACAACATAGATATTTTATAACCATAATTAATACCAAATTTTCGCGCAAAATTTTAAACAAATCCTATTAAGTATAAAACAGTTTACATTTATTTAAAAATCTTTAATTCAAACGGTTTAAATCTTAAAAATTAGTTTAAAAAACAAAATGTACAAAATCCTTTGGACGGATACCGGGTCCATTCTTAACAGACAAACTTTATTTAAAATTGTACACGACATAATCTATAATATAATAAACATGTTATAAAAACATAATATCAATTTATAAGGTTTTTTATAGAAAATAATATGTTTCTCTTTTCAAAATTTTGTTTTATCTATTTTAATAAAAACCAAATTAAATGAGTAAATTGATATATATAAATTTTTTTTTTTTTTTGGGGCTTACTCATATCAACTAGACGGAAAATTGCGACTTTCCAGTTATTTTTGGTAGACCTTGGGTGCCCCCCCGGATTTTCTAAAACTGATAGAACCAGCGACTTTCCCGTAAGCTAGCGGGATGCTTCCTCACATAAAGAACCCCAAAAGCCCTGTCGGGATTTAAACCCACGGTGGGGGATTAAAAGGAAAAGGAAAATACAAAAAAAAGTGAGCAATATGATGTTTAACATCATTTTATTTGTCAATGCAAGGGCTTTTAATAGTAATGAATTAATTATAATCTATTTAAATATTTGCTTCGCAATTAAATTTTTAAAAACTGACAGGGTTTTACATAAATTTAAATATTTTAAATTGACAAAAAATTTTCAAAATTTTCATGTTTATTTTCCAATTAAAACAACTGGCGTAAAAGTTAAAAGACGTTTATCATAAAAAAGCTGTTACATGACGTCCCTATTACCCTCCTGGGCCCAATAATAGATACCCCCAAAAAGGTGGGAAAGGGGTCATTGATCAAAAATATTAAAAATTAAAATTAATGTGGAATGATTAAATTTTTTCTGAAGTTTTTTTAACAATTTGCATATTATAATGACAAACTATCGTATTTTTTCTAATTATGCATAACTACGGCATACAGAAATTAAATGATATTCATCTTCAGTGTCTTAGGTATTACAACATAAGCAATACTTTTCTTATCTAACATTTTTTATATTTAGGATATCTGCCAGTTTATATATGATCGAAGGCAAACTTCTCATTTTTATAGAAGAATGAGCTTTTCGTCTACTTAAGCAAATGTCCTTATCAGCTACATTACGCTTACGTTCATTTTTATGCGATCCTAGAGACAGTATAAATAAATATATTCCGAAATGAGGTTGTTAGTGATCAAATGGAATTTAAAAAAATAACATCAAACCATTAATATTCTATAATGAGAGCAGTTGGTGTATTGCTGGTCTAATATTGCAGAAGTACAGGTAGCATAGCAAGTCAAAGGAGCGCAGCAGGTCTAGGGTGTAAAGGTTATGCAGCCTATTTAACACCCCAGCAAACCTAGATTAAGCCGCAAGTCGAATACAGCATCAAGTCTAGGTTCAGCAGCAAGTCTAAAATTGCAGCGTGTCTAGACCGCGCGGCAAGTCTTACTTGTGCAGCAAACTCGATAGTTCAGCAATTTACTGAAGCAAGTTGAATACTGCATGAACACTAGCAATTCGATGGAGCGCTGCATGTCCAGGTTGTGCTAGGTTGCGCAGGATGTCCCAGTTGTGCAGCAAGTCCAGAATTGAATCATTTTTTAAGAAACAGTAATATTTACTGTTCGGGATCACAATGAATCTTTAAATTTAACTAAAACTTGACAGATTCATATCCTTAAATCTTTTCTTTAGAAATATTTTTTTTCTTTTATAAACATAAATATACCTCTTTAAAGATTTGAAAATTGTCGAATTCGTATGAAGTTTTAAAATTTAATTCTGTTACTTATGAGCTTGGAAAGTTTGCATTTTTCATAAAATTGTATGAAACCTTTTTTTTTGTTTTAATAGCCTCATAATTTATACTATTCAACCTCCCGTTTCTCTATAAATAGTATTTGTAATAAATATCAGTTTTTGACGTGCTGTTATCTTTCTAAGTGGATGCCTTGTCTTAAATCTTATACACACTCTCCTCTTTCCTAACATGTCAGCAACTCATATCAGCATGTGCTGTCCGGTTTATGACTACATTGTACAATTAACCTATATTTCAAAAGTTATCTCAAATTTAAATCTTTAGCACGTATTTAGTTGTCCTATTTTCTAGTCAGACTTTGAAATTGCTTTATCCATTTATAATCGTATTTGATAGTTGTTGAACCTTCAGTTGAAGTGAAGTATTATTCAATTTTTGACAATTAACGATAACAAAAACCAGATTTTCGACTGTCTTTTATTAAGTACAAAACCGGTTAATAACAAAAGTTCAAGTGGTTGTAGTTGTTTGAAGCGAAAAAAAGAGTTTTTGCAGACAAATCGATAAACAACTTGTCTGATCTTGTGATTTATGATTCAAACAATTTCCAATGTATAATAACTCAAACAAAGGAATGATGAAAGTTTTTTTTTTGAAACTCGTTTATTTTCTTTGTTCATATACACATACAAAAGGTACTGAAAATCCAGCTTCATTATTTATAAAAATGCGTTTATCTTTAATGATTAAATGCCTTCCCCCGATGACATTTTGGTGTACAATTTTTAAATCTGTGTGTGCCTGTCTATATTAACATAAAAATTGACAATCATTTTAGAGTCATTCGCTTAAAAAAGATTTATATCGCATGAACAGACGAAAGAGATATTGATATTGAAGTGCAGTGGTAGAAATATGCCTTTAACCGGCTTAATCGCAATTCCTATTTGTGATAACACATCTTATCTCAAAAGAACAGCTGACATTAAAATGTGCAGTAAATCTGAAGCCAGGGCTTTGGTACGTGGAATATTATATCAACAGGCTTTTCCTAATTTATCACATCAATGATTAATCAAATAAAACTAAACTGTGTTAAACTATATGTTTTATTTTGTATGGTTGCCAGAGCTAAATAAAATCACATGTTTACATCATATAGTAAGTAGTTACCTCAGATAAAATATATGCACATATGAGCTACGATCCATGTTTAAACATCAAATACGAACGTGTTTCTAAGTTTTTTTATGTCATTTACAAATTTCATATAACTGTAATAGGTTCTCCATCTACACAATTGGTAGTCTACGCAAATGTAAATCATTTTAATATGGACTTCAAGAGTTAAACAATTTTACTTTTTAATGATATCTAAGAAAAACTAAATCATGCATAAAATCATTACAACTAATCCTTTTTATTCTACAAATAACTGTAGATATTAACTCTATTAATCTAATTTCACAAGTATAACACTTTAACAAACATAACGTTTGACTTGAATACATTTAGCTTAGTAATTAAAAGAGTTTGTTTACGTCTTCTCGAAATCGATTAAAATATTTTAGCAATTCAGCACGTTTCTGTATTTCTTTCAGAATGGACATTCTTTTTAAAAATCCCTCTTTTCTTTCAAGTTTCTCATTTTGTAAAAGCACATCTATATGATCTTTAATAACAATGAAAGGATTTTCTTGCAAACCTATTTCACTCAATGTTTTTGTACATTTCTGTAGTTCACCTTTCAGGGCATTTGCTTCATTAAATATCTTCCTTATGTCTTCTGTAAGTTTTTCAACAATTTTTTCTTTTGCAATTAATATTTGCAATTGTTCGAGGTATTTTTGTTGTTTTTCGTGAAGGATTTTTTTCACCTTGACTTGCACAAGTTCAAATATATACGGAGTATTTGCATGTTGTTGCCAATGACACTTGTTTGGACAAATTGTGCAGTAACCATTGTAGTTCATAACCCTACATTTAGATTTATCCTCTGGTGAACAGTTACAGTTTACATGACAAGATACATTACAATTTAAGCAATTCGTTACATTCTGTCCCCTGGGCAAGTCCCTCTTTCTTTGTTGCACTTCATTTTCATACATTTCAAGACTTTTGTAACTTTGAGCTACTGTTTTGATTTTAGTTATCTCTTTTTGTTCTTCCAGCAGTTGTCCTGTTTTGCTACGCCCATCATCGATTTTTGGTTGCAACTGTTTTGCAATTGCATCGGCCTTCAATCTGACATGTAAAACTTCTCTAGTTCTGTCGAGGTTGCATGAAGAAGAAGAATCCAGGTGGGCAAAGAAAGAACGAAACCCCTTTACACTTATTTCCCAGAACATCGATGCCAGACTGGAAGCATAAATCCCCTTATTTTTAACATAAAGTGAGCAGTTATTGAATGAAAAAGTACAGCCAAATGGGAGCCTTGATTCTTTCATTCCAGCAATAACCGGTGGATCTTTGCCATCTGCGAAAGTAATCAAAGAACATATATTGTTCTTAACGTCATTTCCAAAGATTGACAAAACTGACTGAAATATATACTTTTGATGTAAAGTTAACCTGGCGTCAGGTGCTTTAAGAACAAAACATATAGCATCTATATTTGTTAAACAATTTGTTATGTTTTCAGAAAATAACATTTGAATTTGTTCTATCATATCTTGGTCTTTCCCAACACCACGTGTATCACCAAAACCTGGCGTGTCTATAATTTCCAGCTGGTAGTGAAGGCGACTTCCTGTCTCGGGATGTAACGTGTAGATGGTTATCCAATCTTCCTGACTAATGGCCTGTAGGAAATGAAAGATATTACAACTGTTTCATAAAGAATATATACTGGTAAATGGCATTTTGTTTACAATAAAAATTTTATAAATTTTCAAAAGGGAATGTTTGGAACTAAACCATACTATAAAATGTGACGACACTGCTGTTACCAAACTGAACATAATAGGACTTCTTGATTAGAGATATACAATTATATTTAATCAAAATAGTTAATTACAATGCTAATTGCAGTCATAAAACACCAACCAATAAGATTCGGCTCAATTAACCGACGAAGAAAATGCATTAACGGCTTATACGTTATATTATATAGGTAAAGTGTGACTATATACATCATTTAGTGCACTATCATATGTATATTATATGCTATAAGAAAATCACCGAACTACAAAAGATTCATGTTTACATGACCTTGTTCATATTTCCATTAACTTTTGATGCATCCTTGACAGTAAATCTAAATGGATCATTCCAATTTACTCCGAAAACATAATTAATGAAACCGTCAACTAAGGTACTTTTGCCACTTCCCGTGGCCCCAAGAAGCATTATGGTTTTATTTTCACCAATGTGTCTTGCATTCCATTCGCCTGAATTGACAAATATAAACATGTAAATGTGACAAATCAAAATGAGTAAAACTTTGAATAGGAACCAAATGTATGTTTTGTAATGATTTGGATATTTTCTTTCTATAATTTCAGGTATTTTAAAGATGTGAATTATCAGAAAAAGAAGATGTATGTGCACAACAGTACAGACAATATTCTTATAGCATGTTACATGACACATTAAGCTTAATTACCCTTTGATATATAAGTCATGCATTATATTTTATGCTCGCTTTATCATAACAGTTATAAAATACATTTCATGTTTACAAACCAATATGAAATTCTCGTATATTCTTTATATCTTGTCTTGTTATTTTCGTGATTGGTACCGGCAGTATATGTGGTGATTGGTCAACATTTGCAGAATTGCCGATAATATTCGCTATACGAAATGCCCGAGACTGACAGGTAGTCACTGTAGCACTGTCTGAACTATATGTTCCCTCTCCTTCTTCATAGACAGCTCTGACACGAAACACGTAAGACGTGTTCGATTTTAATCCGTTTAATACAACACTTGATTTCTTGAATTCACCAGGAAAATATCGCCATCTCTTATCATGATCAATCTCCTTAAAGCTGATTTGATAATAACCGTCATTTCCTAATTCTAATATTGGAGGTTCCCATGTAAGTGTTACCTCATCTGAGAAGACGTTTGATAATCTGGGCCTCCCTACCTGTTTGGAATTATACAAAACAGAACACTAAAAAACACTAAATGCGATAGAAAACTAGCAAATGCTTAAAATACTCTAATGTTAAACGTTTTGACTTTAAACAGTAGGATTTCTGAAAACAGGAATTGGATCATCAAGTTATGTATACTGGTATACTTTACTGTCATCTTTCTTTCGTAGTTCGTTACTTTTTAGCATTTTAAACATTTTTATACTTTATCTTGATTTGTATGAAAGTTGGCACGAAGTACAACGTTTTTAGATAACACATATTTCAAAATAACTTTTATGAACGAATATGAAATGCAGCCTACAAGGTATATAATTTCTCTGTTCGATTAAAGTCTTTGTCTAATCAATATTCTATCTAATTCTTATAAAAACGTATAATAAACTGATGGTTCAAATGTTTATTTCACGCATTTAAAAAAACATATTGACAACAAGGAATAAGATCTCTAATTATTACATTTGCTTATATAATGTAAATATTTAATTGATACTTGAAGGGCCTCGACTGAGGTTTTAAGACACGATGGGACTAGAAATATTTTTCGACATTAATGTTCCAATTGATAAAGGTCTAGACCAATAACGTGTGTTTAAAATAGGCGTTGCAACCCTTTTCATTTAAATCAGACTTAGAAAAACACAAAATACGATTTTCAATTTGCTGCTGAGTATATTTTCGAATTCTTTCTTTTGCATGTTTTGCTGTTGTAAGTGCCACTGATGATCAATGTAAGAAATTTAAATTTTATGTTTTTATGTTTTTGAAACTCATTGGAGTCCTTTAAAATGATTTACCTTTGTGAATCATATATAAGGCCATTATAAATGTTTCTCCTTAAATTAGCACAAAATATAGAAGGAATAGAGCTGTATTCATAACAAATAAACTAATTAATACAAAACCTTTCTCGTGTCTATGAAATTCGGACGTGATATTAAGGTCGGTTTATGACGTGCTGTAGCCTTTCTTCGTGCATGCCTCTCCACACATTTCATACAGAGTCTCTCCTCACATTCAATGCAAATGTATTCAGCATGTGCTGTCCTGTTCGATATCTGACAAGGATCACAATTGTTGGATGACTGTATTTTTCCTGTAACCTAGAAAAATAGACGGTTATCTCAAAATGTATTAAGCATGTAATATGTTGTCCTTCTTTCATTTTTAAAGAGTTTGACCCATACATTGTCTAAGTTATGAGAGTTGTTATAAATGTCCACTAGTTTATATTTCTATATATTTTAAGCAATATACGTGCTAAAATTCATGCAATGTCATAAAAATAATATTATGTCCATTAATTTTCCATTAAATGGCATCGCTACTGTGTTCCGTTTCGACAAACATAACCTTCTCTTTAACCCTAGACCGCGCTGCCCGATGGTTCGATGTGTCATCCTATCACCGCGATTTCACCATCGTGCTATTGCCATTTCACCATCGTGCTATTGCCATTTCACCATCGTGCTATTGCCATTTCACCATCGTGCTATTGCCATTGTGAAAGCAGCTGTCGCGATTTCATTTTCGTAAAATTGCATTTTGACCAGTGTACAATCGCGGTTACACCATTATGCCATGCCATCATATCATCGCGTTATCACCATCGTCCGATCCAATTTTCTAAATCGTGCTATTGAATTGAACAATAAACAAATGAATGTTCAATAATTTACTTTGAGAATTATGTCTGTTGTCGTACAACTGCACCTTGTCTTGTTAAGCAAGTTCATTCCCAGTTTTATGTCTTTACCTTTTAAAATGATTGAATAATCGGCTACATTAAAGTTTTTGCAAGACGACGATGACACAGAGATCATAATAGCTCGACTTTTCTCAGTTAGCAAATACAGTTTCCTTTGATCACATTATAATAGGAAACAAAAAACAACAAGGAGTTACCTGCCTTTTATTATCTATGTACTGTAGACAAATGCGTTATACAGTAAAATCATGTAACGTAAAAATACAGTCACTATAAGATTGAAATGTTTAATAATTATGTAACATATGATTTATATGAACTATTTACCAAAAGGTTTGGTGAAAGTGAAGTTTAAGTGAAATTTAAACCGAGAAGTGAAAACGCTTTTTTATAAGAATATAAGTATAAAATCATCTATTCAATTTCAACATCTTTTTTGTCAATTTGTTTTGTCGAAATCTGCTTACTTTCTGTTTCGTCTCTATAAGTATTTTCATTATTTTGATCACGTTAGAGCTGCGTGGTAGCTGGGTGCATAATTTATTATCTTCACTGGAGGAATATGCAAAATCGGTCCATAAATAACAAAGTTATAGCCAGTTTGAGCAAAATATTGAAAACTTTAATATTTTGACCTTAAGATCAATGTCACTTTTGAATGAAGGTCTAATTAGCCTGAAGCTCTATCCTTGAATATTATTATTTACAAGTTTAAAAACAATTCAATTATAAATAAAAAAATTAGCTACTTACAGCAAAAATCAGGAAAACAAACAAGCAAATCTAAACATAAAACCTTGAAGTTTTAGGTCATGTGTTTGAACTGAAACAAACTTTGCTTGTTAAGAACAATTTAAAAATACATATCATACTTGTGCATTTAAATGTTTTTGTAATGAGAAGTTTTGCCAGAATTATACGAGTATTTTTTCCACCAGTATGTGTACATTGAATTTCGATGAAATTTAAAAACAAGGTGTGCTTACTTTTCAAAATATTCCACAATAAAAACAAACCAAATCCGCACTTTATGGCCACCGCATAAAAACATGTCGCCTTAAGAAGCTACACATACATTATTAGGAACGGCATCCATGAATAGACTTACCTTAAGTATAAATATTTTGATAATTGCACTACAATAAATAAGAAACAGTAACATTATTATAATAGCACAGTTTAATGGTTTGGGTGTAAAATATTAACTTCAGCTTAGAATAACACAATCAATTTTGAAAAATAAATATAACAGAATTTAACAGAATCATATTATCAATTTGATTGATAAACAAATGAGGTCGTAAATTATAACACATTTTGTCTCACGTTTGAACTGCATGGTAGTTGCGTGAAAAACATTGACAAACCGAAACCTTTGATAACGAAGAAATAACTGTGTCAATTGTCTGTAAACGGTATCAACCGCGACCGAATATAACTTTGCGAAACCAAAACCAGCAAGTAATAAATGAACAAAAATTCTTTGTCACTGTTCACCTTGAATATTTCACATTGCTTACCCAAAACCAACCACCAAGAAATAAACAATCTGTGTCACTTGTTTACAATCTTGTTAACCTTGGCCGATTATTATTATTATTATTATTACTATTACACTTAAATGCGTATGCTATATATATATATATATATATATATATATATATATATATATATAGTCCGAGCACGATAAACATACTTTCGTCATGTCTAAAATTAGAAGCACAGTCCATGAAAAGATAAACATAGGTAAACTACTGGTGATTAACCAAAGTATTTCCATTAAAGATATAGAGATAGTATTTGAAGACAATATAATTTCGACTGACTCTATAGCGTAGTAAGTTGAGCCACGTCTGCAAATGAAATTGCTTGTGGGTTCGAAACCTCGTGGAACATTTTTTCTTTTTTATTCCAGATTCACTATAAAACACATAAATATCAGTTTGACAATGTACACATATGAATATATAACTGAAATAACACAAAGAAAGAATGACACAGCTTAATACAAGTCAAAGCAAACAACGCGAATATCCAGTGCATAAAATATTTCACATTAAGATGTATATAATTGAACAAAAGTTTCGTTATTGTCTCTGCTTCAATACTATTCAGACAGCATGTTGAAAAATTTCGAGCCTCGACAAATTATTAAAAAACGTTTTCGATTTTTTTCGGCGGGAGAAAGATACGGGAGAGTTGACGGTTCCTCTTACTGTGCCATACGACAGAACTGCAGATGCCTGCGGAGTCAGCATCTCTTCTGTCAGACGTTGTATATTTGCAGGACCACAGCTGCCCAAGAAAACCCGTACAGATGTGTTGATGCTTGACGATTTCCAGCTCTGTGCCATCCTTTGTTCTTTATATACCAAGTAGCGTTCAAAAAAGTTGAAGAACTTGAACTTTCGGTTATAAGATGTACAAGACCTTGTTACCGAAGCTGAAGCATCCATTACATCTGAGCATTGGGCCGAGTGTTGTAGCCATGTGAAAGAGATAGAAGCAGAGTATTGGAGAAGTGAAAACATCCAAGACGAATTAGACCTGTCGTCATTTCATTTTCCGACGATAGCAGCAGCTGTGATAACAGTGACGATGAAACCGACACAGCCTCAGAAACCGGAGAAACAACAGATACGGCAGATGAAAGTTGAAATGTTGTATTTATTGTATATATATATAGCATATCTTGAAAAAAAGATTAGAAAATTGAAGATACTTCGCTTGAAAGTAAAATAATCATAAATAGCGAAAAAAAATCATATTCATATAACTATTCATATTAATGGTGAGAAAAAAACACAAACCTCGATATAAATTTGAACCTATAAGAGCTTGTCAGTCTTGTGTCAAAACATTTTGTGATTGTAGTGCTCTACCGATTGAGCTATTACGGCAACTACTAATATCTATAACTATTATCAATATATTGGTTAATCAATCTGGAGTGCAACCTTTCATTTACCCTTTTAGCTTCAAAATAGACTGTTCCATACTATTTATAAACATGACGAAAGTTCTGTTTATCGTGCTGGGATTATAGACATGATGAAAGCTGCTAAACTTCATGTTTCTAGAGTATGATAACAGGGGCTTTTCAAGTAAAAATTCTTTTCGGGCCACCGAGCTCTTTTTCAAGTTATCCTCTTTTCAATTAGAAACAGTTTGGTATTTCAGGTATATTAACCAATGACATTTTTTGATACTTTTCACGTAGATGACGTCAGTGTGAGTGATTGCAATGATTGTACAAATTAAAGAATTGGTAAATAGAAGTTTATTTTTTAGGTTACAATTTATTTATTTTCTTTCAAAATTTAAAAAAAAGTCTTAATCTGAGAAAAAAAACGATATGCAAATATTGATGGAATTTAATGAATATGTTTTTGTATCATGACAAAGGATAAAATGGAAAACATAAACCAATAGAAAAGTAATGTTGTACAATTGATGTGTAAGTTATCTGCCCAAAGTGCAATAGCAAGCAATATAAATTCAAGGACGCCAGCTCATGAAACCAATCATGTCAATGTGTTCACTCTTAAGATATTTCTTTATCATAATCTAAGATTATACAAAGATGAAATCAATTAAATGAAGCATACTCCTTTAAAAAAAAACATGTGTTAAACATAACTGCCATTGATGCGCTCGAAATGACTGAAATATAAATCGGTTGATCTGTCCTAATTATGACTAACCAATTAGCTGTTTTCCGAAAATGAAAAAAAAAAAAATATAAAAACGCCCTAGTGGAGGTTGTAGAAATCTGGTTTCAGTTTTGGAAAGTTAAGGTACTTCGTAAAACAAAAATGATTCATTTTAAGTTGAAAAAGTAATATTTCATTTAATATTTAAAACAATCAATAAAAGCCAGCAATACAAGGTCAGGCGTCTACACAAAACACGCCGGTGTAACGTTGTAAACTGACCCCCATAAAATAATGACCCCCGATCAATATTTTATAAAAAATAATGACCCCCGGTCATAATATGATGACCCCCGAACCAAAACTATAAAGCCCTTACTGGACTCTTTCAAAGAAGCACTCTCAATATAATTACCTCAGATGAGAAATATGGAAATGTCACTTGTCCGTGCGTGTGTCCGTGCGACCGTGCAACGGTTCGACCGGATCTTTTCACTACTATAGGACGGAATTGTTTCAAACTCTATGGGATAGCTACTATAATCGAAGCCCAGTCTCAGTCTGCATTTTCTACAAATGACAACGGCTAGGAATATGTCGTTCGACTGCAGTCCTTGTTTGTTCTTAAAAGCACGACTATACGAAATATAAGAAGAATACTCTCCCCGGCCTTGGGATCTAAGATTGGTGCAGTAAAATATTTTACCATAACTTTTTCATTTTTTAAGGTATCAACTTAAAACTTTAAATATATGTTCCTTATCATCAACCACATTTTATGTGACAAGGTTTATAATTTAAGTACCAATATTTTCAGATTAATCTCCACTTGAACTTAGAATTTTCCCCAAAAAATATAATGTTTACTGTTACTTTTTTCTAAAAGGGTATGAAGCCATATCTTATGAAATATTTTAATAAAATTGATGACTAGTAAAATTAAATTTGTTCCATTATTATATAGTTGATTCCCGAAAAAGTTTTTAAACATAGAATGTCTCTGTTATTCAATACACATGAATAATGTACCAAAACAGAATAAAATGAATGAGATATATAGCTTCATACACTTTAAGGGATCAACTTCATACATCAAATTTATCTACCATTAAACTAAGAATTTTCCTTAAAAATTATTAATTTTCACTGTTACTACTTTATTAATTAATGCTTCAAATATATGTTCTTTATCATTAACCACATCTTATGTAACAAGGTTCATAACTCTAGCAATTATATTTCAAGAATTATCTCATGGCAATAGCATCATAGCATGGCAATTTCTGTTTAACATTTATTGACAAGGTCGCTTGTATATTATGTTGTGCAAAAATATAGAACATTTGAGTGCTATCTTGATACTGATACAGAGAGATATTTATATCATAATTGATTTTCCTTTCATAGTTTTGTCTTCCTTACTGCGTCCAATATTAAATAACTCGAGCTTCGCTGTCTCCTGTGACAGCTCTTGTTTTTAACTTACGATTTATATGCTCAAAATTTATAAAACTATAAGGCAATCTATCTCATCACTCCGCGCCTAATGTTAGGGGTATATATGAGCATCTTATTGGTCACAAAAATATAAAGGGTTTTTGACATCACTGCGGTAATACCATAGCTGTCAGTAAACATAGTCCTTTTCCATGCCTCAATCGCCTTTAAACAATAAAAAATGCAATATTTTTCCGTCAGTTACATCTTTTTGGAAATGAGACCATTAGCCACCTTTTTTATTTCAAACTAGATAACCGTTTCCAGTTTCAGAATGCTTAAATTGCACTGCACACATGGTATACATATAATGCTAATATATGACCTCTTAATGAGAAAGCAGGTATCAATAACAACATCAAATAAATAAACTTAAATAAACTATTATCAACCGAAGTGGGTATAGCTCCATTTTTAAAAGATGCGTTATGTTACCGCAATTCAAAGAAAAGTGTACATTGTATTAAGGTATTTTGCCAGACCAACATTATAGTGTTCGAAAAATGAAGTAAATATATTGCACTGATAGTATTCTTAAACAGGGACAACCTTTCTTCATTATTCACTGTAATTATTATAAAACGATGCTTATGTTGTTTACTTGATGTAAACCTAAGATGGAAATAAAAAAGTTTGAAATTTTGTGCGACTCAGATATTTTATTTTTCTTTCATTAGCAACAATGAATGACACCTGAAGTATCTGTAGTGAAAAGGCTTGTTTTCTTAAGACATTTATTGTGAAAACAACATTCGAGAGCCCTTAACATAGATATTAAAGTAACATGACTGTCTTGTAAAGCGAAATGTCATTTTTTTATGACGGACGTTAAAGTTCGCGTTCCTTTTAAGGTTAGTAAAGAACCATAGATCATCTTAGTATGGAAAACTACATACGACTGTTGTAATTGAGGCTGATACCACACTTGTGAAATTTTATATATGTATATAATTATGCTTATAAAACAATTTACAAACATCAAAGCATATGTAAAATATGTACAGCAAATATTTGTGCACATTATATGTAATCATTAAAATACGAGGGTTGTTCAAAAAGTAATAGGACTGCAGCTCTACTGTACACATTTTTTAATTTACGTACATAATTTTACAAGAAACAAATATCGGAACATGTTCTCTATATACAATGAAAAAATCAATACAAAATTAATTTTTACAGATAACAATTCTGTGAAATTTTCAAATGACAAGGGGTACGAAACCCGGCACACGCTGTCAATACAATAAATGACGTTCATGACATCGTTAACTAAATACTAAATATAACAAGTGTCATCCATCCTGAAAGTATTCTTCCTAGTGCTCTATGTGTATGAATCATGTGACCATGATCAGGTCTCATATGAGAAAGAAAGCGATCACCATTTCGTTCAACGCTCCAAGAAAAATGCCCGAAAGCCGGCCATTCTCCACTTTTCTCGAATATCTTAAGTAAACTGGGAACTCAACAAGCATGGAGTTATATTGCTAATGCAAAAGCAATTTATATTATTAATTTTCACATGTATATCATCGTACGTTTTTAAAAAAATATGATTATATAAAGTAAAATAACAGTATTTATTAATTGAAAAGTATCATTTATTAAAACAAAATTTGGGGAAAATACTACTCATCATTACAGTTATTCATTATTATATTAATTTATTTAAACCAAGTATATCTAATGAGATACAATAAAAAATTGTTTGATACAGACGTCTTATATAAAATCCTTTGGTGAGAACTGAATAAGTAGATCCGAAGCAGACATAAAAGTGCGGACAACCCGCGTATCGTTTACCGTCGATCAATTTACAGCGCTTTTGCAATTGACGTCACTAACCTCCCATCAATTTTCCGCTTTTCATCCTCACACTTTCCTGTTAGAGATTTTGTATTTGCCGTTTTTAAATTGGTTGTACCAGCCGAAAACGAGTGTCCTGATGGCAGGCTAATTTTCCTTTCTTAATTTTATCATTTTGTATGTATCTGAAAGAATATTGCCAATTTGTTGGCACAATTTAAGGATCGCACTGATTTCTGTTTGTTACCGAGTGCCGTATTTCTACATTTACCACCATGACCAAAGCTGTTCAAAACTAAATAATTATGCCATTTCATGCCCGAATGACGTCAAATTGAGATATGATATCACTTAAATATAAATAAATATGTTTGTGGAATATATGGACAAACAGAGTATGAATTATGAATTAATTAGAAGTACAACTTAGCTTCAATAACTATTTTTACGTGCTGCGCCTGGTGCGTGTTACCATGGTTATTTAATATCACAGAAAACGCGTGTTCATCATAATGAATTAAAAAAATTAAGCGTAAATTGTAGAAAACATTTTACGATCCCTATACATACGAAAATGTTCTAAATTGGATGAAATATGAATATGCAAGACTCTCAGTCCTATTACTTTTTGAACAACCCTCGTATATGCATTCTTTTCTTATTGAAAAATTTGACTTAGACTTTATTAAAAATATATTTCTAATTACCTCCCTTTATTTACATGAAATTTTAAATTCGGTAAAATCTTTATAAAAATGCTTTTTGGACCTTACAATACTGATAAAACTTAATTTGAGCATCATGTTTATGACCATAAAAATGTGTTACAGGATCTTTAAGCAGGTGTTTATGTTGTTTCTGTTTTGTTTTTATCGTGATTCTTTTTATATTTTAGAAACAATATATATCGCCAACAATGACTTTATCGCTCATAAAATTGATTACGCGAGACTTACTTGTAAGTTGAAGGTTGATCATAATTTCATTCAGCACAAATTTCATCCAACGCATAGTCTCCCTTATGGGCCCTGCAGATTTTTTAGAGCGGATTCTTCTGTAGTCATTTTTTCCAAGTATTGTAAGATAATGTTAGCGTCCCAAATACCCTTAAATCTAGGTAATGGTGGTTTTGAATTGAATACACCTTTCATGAATCTTGAAATTAACACGTTACTTTGGATATTTATTTCTCCAACAGTTACAAGCTTCATAAAATTGTTGATTGCATATCGTGCAGTGTTAATAGCTGTATAACTTAAACCTTGTTCATATAAGAATGTCAAATATCACGTTGTCTACAGTTCCTAGAGGAGTATCTCCCTCCGTTTCACAGTAACATAACCATTTATTAAGATATGAATTGTATTGCTTTCTAGTGCTTTCTCGCCAGGATCGTATGATGATATCTTGGCCTGATTTAGATATTCTTCGTTTTTGTAATGCTGACCTGATATATGAAAAGCAATCAGTCTCATGCGTGTTAACGGATGTTATTTGTGGGGTTTGTGCATTAGTTTCAGTGTGTTTCGCCGTTTTGGAAATTAACAACATGGTCCTATTATTTATCTGAGTAGACTTGGCCACCATGTTTATGTGGGCCAGAGTGGTGCTATCAATATTTCTTGTGATCCGCCCTCCTCCACTTTTAGAGGAATTCGAGAAAGTAAACTGAAAGGAGGAAATATATAATAAAAATGAGTTTCCCTTGTGAGTGTAAATGCATCGACGGCCTATGAAAATTCATCCGGAAATCTTGAAAAATAATTGGTAAATTTCGCGTTTAGGTTAGACGCAAATAAATCTACATCTATTTTCGGATGCTTTTGTAAAAGTTTAACAAAAATATTTTGCTCAATCGCCCATTTAAAACATCATTTACTGAACGGCTAAGTTTATCAGTTGTGTATTGGAAACACCAGCAATGTGAGAAGCAGATACTTGGATGTGTTGTTTGGTGCACCAGAACCATATACGTCTCGCAATTATGTCTAAACTATTGTATTTCCCGCCGTATTTGTTAATATAAGAACAACTTGTCATATTATCTGTATATAACCGAACATGAATGTTTGACTTTTGTTTACAAAATGTTCTTAAAGCTATTTCGCAAGCTTTCAATTCTAATACGTTAATATGTTCTTTTTATTCATCTGTAGTCCAGTAGCCATTGGTTTGTTAATTGTTTGTTGCATCAAAAGCTCCATACATATTTAAAGATGCATCAGTGTAAATAATTATGTCTGGTGGGACAGATAACATGCATTTAAAAGTATCATTAAAGTTATGTTTCCACAATTCGAGAATCTCACAAGACGGTCCCGTTACATTCATAAAACTGTCAAAGTTCCCTCTATGTTGTTTCAGATGTAAAGCTTTTATATTTTACCTTAATGTTAGAAATTTACACTGTCATGTATACAATCGCCGCAGTTGCAATATTTTCAAAAACAATGATTAATATGTGCATTCAACTTCTAAAAAAGATTCATGTTATATATTATTCTTTGAAATAACAAAATATCATTTAAGGTCATTTACACATTAGTATTAATTATTTAAAGCCTAGTTTCATATATAACAGAAAATCATTGAAGCTTTGTATGCAACTTAGTTATTTACAACACATACAGATCTTACAGCTGCTTTATGTCCTGTAAATAAATTATAATTCGCGCATTGCGTCTAGACTAGACCGTGACTAGACCTTGACACGATGTTTTATTAAGTCTTAATCATTGGCCTCAAAATAAAATAAGAACACTGAAATAATGATATATTGATAGATATATTATCTCCGTACTAGTATTTTTGCGACTTCAATTGATTGATATACTAAAGTTGAGACATCAAGATTTTTCTATGTAAAATTAATCATTCTGGGTTTACAAAGCAATTCAACGATCAAAACCTGAAACCGGGTTTTCTTCGAACTCCACTTAAACGTTCAATACTTTTATATACAGAAAAACAACCAATTGGATAGTAAAATGTCGGTCATTGGAAGCATATCTAGTGATACAATGAGTGTTTGAAATTGCTTTTATCTCTAAAAGAATTAAAGTTTTTCAAATGAGTAGTCAAACATATACTTTAAATTAGTAAATCAAAGTCCTAACTTTTTATCAGTTAGTAACTGTAAATATTGGCTATTTTAACAAGAGGCTTACCTGGCTTATTTATTGATTGTGCATGTATGAAATCAAAGAGATTATTTAGGCCAAACAAAATCGACCCAAAAGATAAAAAACTTGGACAAACACTATAGTCTTGTTTATCTTAGCTTGTAGATAACAAATTGTCACTTCATATAGGAAAGAATGAATGCTTTATTTTGTGTTCCAAACGTAAACTGAAACAAGTGAAAGAGTTTAAAATTGTTTGTAGTGGACATATTATTGAATCCAAAACATCTGTCAAATAGCTAGGTTTCAATATTTCTGATTCTTTGCCGGGTAAATCTACTGTTAAAAGTTTCTTACAAAGATAAATTCACGTCCTAATTTTTTGTACAGGCAAGCAAATATTTTAGATTTTAGGACTAGAAAATATGCTCAACACTAATAATGTAGAAAACACAAATAAGCAATAGCGTCTTAATAATGTATCTAAAATTGCTAATGACTAGTGCTCTTCATATATGAAAGAAAATTGTGTACCTGTTAGAGGCATTCATTCTTATTCAACTCGGGCGAAACAGTACAATTCTAGAGTCTCTAGAAGTCATGGGGAGGATAATGTAACTATAAAAAAAAGTTAAAAGTTTTTTAGGGTAAAGGCAATCGCGACACACACATTTTATTGTTTTAAACATGTGGACCTGACTACCTGCTATTTACACAGCAAAAACTTCTTTAAAAATATGGCATCGATTTATTTTTTTGACAGACTACGCCCTATTCACGTAATGGTGACGTAAATTAGATCAAAGATGATTTGTTGGCAGTAAAATGGGACGATTGAAAATTAATTTCAATAACTGCGCCGCTCTTGACCAAATTAATTTGGTTTATGCTTATTAATGAACACTAACCTATACATAAATACATTAAGGCGGCTACTGAAATCTATAATATTATTTCTACCTTGTTTAATCATAAAGCATGATAAAAGAAACACTTTAAGCGAGAGTACATCGCGATGATTGAGGTTAAGAGCTCGTGCTCCAGATCGCTACCTTGAAATTTATATTACTTGCTATTCTTTCCAAGGGCAAATAGCTTATTCATCTATCTTACAAATGATGTTTATTTACATTATTTCATTTATGTTTCCGATTTGATCCTTGGTAATGATGAAATTAAGCTGAAGAATTATTTATCTCAAATATGTCATTTTAAAAGAAAATTATAAGATTGTTACGTTTAAAATTTAAGTGCTGTTTAACAATTCTTGAAATTTGCAAAATCATATCAACTTATGAATATTAAGCTCTTCCCAACTGTCTCTAAAAGAGGAAAACTCGAAAATGAGCTCGGAGACCCGAAATAATTTTAACCTAAAATTTTCCTTTTATCATATTGTAAAACATCCAGTTTAGTAATGTCTGTCATTATATTGACATCCTGTCTATATGTCATAATCCAGTTGTAGCTTAACAATTTTGTTTTCGTTATCCGTAGCCATGATTTAGTTCCTTAATTCTGTTTTATTAAAAAAAAATGTATGAATTGTAAATTGACACAGAACTTTTCATTTCTTATGGGTTGGTTTCGGTTTCGCAAATTTTTATATTTGTTTGGGTTCAAACATTTTGAAGTGAGGAAGATGTTTTTATTTCTAATAATTGTTGGTTTCGCCTTCGCACGTTTCTCGCATTTATCATAGAGTTCAAACGTGAGCTAAAAAACAAACAGTTATAATTTACGACCTTACCGACTCCAATTGTTGCAATCAAAATCGTGTAAGCAAATTTGCATGTAATGTAACAAAGAATTTTGTTTTTCACAAAGAGAAAATATAATAACATTTTAATAATTTGATTAAAAGTTTGACGATAATTTAGCGGTATTGAATATTTTTTAAAGACTGTATCCATATATGAAGTTTCATGTTGATATCTCAAAGGCTTTTTGAGTTATGCTCTGGACAATAATTAAGTTTGAATAATAACAAGTGGCAATAACTGAAAAATTAAGTAGGGTTATCATTCTTGTGCACAACACTCCTTCTCATTTTAATCTATCCACTTATGAAGTTTCAAGTTGATACCTCTAATACTTTTGGAGAGATGATCCGGATAAAAAAGTGGGACGGAAGGATGGACTGACGTTCTAACGGGACAGTAATAATGTGGCTACTCTATTGTTTTCTCTCTTGTTCTTTTTAACAACACAAAAGAAAATAGCCACATAAAAGCATTACGGAATGAATGACATTGAAGAGAAAGAACAGTTACCTATTGTCCCTCTAGCCACATTATTACTGTCCCGTAAGAGCGGACGGACGGAAGGACAGAAAGACATACGGACGGAGACTTTTTCTATATCCCCGCCGCCTTTCCGGCGGGGATAAAATGAGAAAATTAGTGAGTTCACAGAAGTCAGTTTTCTGGCATGTTTTCTATAAGTTAAGCTGTGCACAAACATCGCATTGATTCCTTATAACGATTCGCTCCACAACGACTTGTACCACCTTAATGAAGATTTGCCAAAGATTTGTCACAGTTATACAATAATTAAGTCCGGAAGAATGTTGTATTTGCCAATTTCTTGTTACCGTTATGAGAGAAATAAATAACAATTATATTTTGGAATTATAAATTGCTAACAATGACAATAAGAAAGACGAATAAGTATGTCTCAGATAACAATAAATTCATTAAAGAAATATCATGAAATAGCTCCAGTATGTGTCAACAGAAATACATTTGTATACTTGTTATGACTATTGCAAAGTTACAAACAAAATGTGGCAAACACAAAATCAATACATGAAATCAATACAGGATATCGTCTGTTACAGGTTATATTTCGTGTCGTGTCATCAATAAAGGTATGTGGGTAATTCACCAATTTCATTTTATTTACATGGGCCTGACTTGGCATCATAACCTCTAACAGACTATTTTAGGCTTGACCTCCATGTGTGACCTTGACCTTTGGGGTAGGGTGTAGGTGTTTCGCATGACATGTCGTCTTTATTATTATTGCTAAACATTTGTGCCAACTTATTGTAATAAAAAAGTTATATACCGCACACAAAATATACCCTAGAACAGACCATGTTAAGCTTTGGCACTCACTTATGACATTGACATTGAAGGTATGAGTTTCAATGTTGCTTATGACACATGCTCCTATTACAGTGAACATCTGTGCCAATAAATTTTCAAATGCCTTGAACAATGGAAAATATGGACAAATGACACATTTACTTATTCATTTTGAACGTTTGTGCCAAGAACATGTAATTTCAAAAATCTATTTCCTGTCTAAGATTGGTAAAATAAGCATGTAGATATCTTTATTTATAACGCTTAAATACTTTTTTTCAAATTGAAATTTGCTTTTAAACTGGCTGTTAAATGAATAAAATGAAAATCTGCTTAAATTATTTCTGTGTAAATGTCTAAAATTCTTAGTTTGATTTTTCAACATTATAATTTATGGTGTTTGGCAATTGAATATCACCCTGTTGCTCCATATAATAAGAGTATATCTAGATTTGTTGTTTATTAGCACAAGTGTTTACAAACACAATAAATCTTTCGGATGAATTTACAATATACAACTTCAGTATTTAAAACCATAATATCTTCAGCGCTATAATTTAAAAATGATCCTACTAAGGTATCAAACAGTATATCTTGAAAGTCCCAGGAGCACAGCAAGTCTAGGATGTACAGCAAATCTAGATTGTGCAGCAAATCATATACGATAACCCTTGGTTCCGCAGCAAGTTAAATACTGCGGAGTATTAAGGTCGCACTGTAAAACAAAACAGAAAAAAAGGAATCCTAACAGAACGCCCAAAAGGCAAAATTTGAAAATTAGCTGGCTCGCTTTTAATGGGCCTGTTCATGGACGGTACCGGAAAGTGCAAGTTATCGTCCATGCCCCCTTACACCTGTTTACGCGGTATCCAACATTTTAACACGACAATGGTGAAATTTTAATTAAGAAACATCCGCAGATGCGTTTTGGTTATGTCTTTTTTTGTGCTGCAGGTTGAATATTGCAGCGTGTTTAATACTGCAACAAGGTTAATACTGCATAAACACTAGGCTGCGCAGCAAGTCAATGCTGCGCAGGAAGACCATTTTCTGCAGCAAGTCTAGTTTGCGCAGGAAGTTCATATAGGGCAGCTAATCCAGTATAGCAGCGATAGTCACATGTACTGATCGGAATATCAGTAAACCTTTTAAGTGAAACAGACTTGACAGGTTCATATTCAGAGTATAATAATAAACAGAGTTGTAAATTATGGATCCGGACGAAGGTTTGAATGTTTGATTTTTGCTACTAATGAACTTATAAAATTTGCAATTTTCGTAAAATTGTGCTTTATAAACCTGGTTTGCCTATAATTGCTGTTCTATAGCCTCATATTATATATAAAAACACTCATCCCTGAAATGTAAAATATGACAAGGAAGCAAGTGGTATTCTGTTTGATTTCATGACTACAATGTACCTAGATAAAGAAAAGAGAATATCTCAAAAAAATCTTTAGTACGTACTTAGTGGTCCTATTTTTCAAGTCGGGGTTTGAACTTGTTATATCTCTACATTACCTTATCTGATATTTGTTCAACCCCCTGAAGTTCAAGTAGAAATACCATATAGTGACACGGTAATGTTAAAGTGGTTGTAGTCGTTTGAAGCGAAAGAACATCCATTTATAGATACAATATTTGCCAACTTATAATAATTCAAACAAAGGAGTGATAAAAATGGTTTTAAAGAAAGTAGCAAAGGCACCTTGACATACTCGTTTATTTTCTTTGTGCATATGCACGTGAATCAAGTTTCATCATTTATATCAATGCATTTAACTTTGAAATTCAAATGCCTCCCGCCGATGGCAGCTGGGTGTATAATTTATTTGAACCATTCTGTGCCTGCCTATATATACATGAATGTTGACAATTTATTTAAAAAGAGCTTTATATTGCATAAAATGGAAGAGACGGATATTTGGGTGCAAGGCCAGAAGTATGATTTTTAACCGACCGTATTTGTGATTGCATATCGTACCTAAAGAGCAGCTGTAATTGTGGTATTAATCTGCAGTCGGAGCTTCGAAGCGTTGAGTATTATATTACAACCAGTTCTTACACACTTCCTTTATTGTTTGTGACATGTCTTTATTTTTCGGATAGACCTGTTTAAACAAAAGAAAGTCCTTTATGAGGTCTATCTTTTGCACGTGCACAGGTCTGTTCTAGTCAGACAGACCCGGTCAGGAAAAACACGTGAAAAAATAGTCTGCTTATGCGCAGACAAAGAAAACGTGAAATGCAATCAAAAATTGAAAATGAAAATAAAATGTAAATAATTGTCATAATATTCCTGTCTTACAAAATCTGGATACAAGATAATGTTCCCCTGAAAACCCTGGAATCCAGGGCTTAGTTTCAAAGAATGCTACACTACAACTTTAAAGATTCAATCCAAAACTTGCTTATAGTGACATGCATATACAAGTACTTAAAGTAGATTGGTCTACATTGGGCACATCTCCCAAAAGTTATTAAAGTAGCGATAGAAAGGATTCGGATATTTTTTAAAGGAAATCTTGAAAAAGAAATGTAAATGCAAAGTTATAAGTGATTTAGTATATAAAGATTTATATGATGAGCGATCATATTTTATTCTATAACACTTTTTAATCGGATCATGTATCTCACACTTGCCAACAATATACATATGTAAGTATTTTCTGGTCTGCCGGGTATCCGGACATTTGCCCCTCAGACAGTTGTTCCCTCGGAAGTTTTCTCCCTATTTGCAGTAGCGGACATTTGTCGCCTTCATATCTTCGGAAGGATTGGACGTTTGCTCCCCCCCCCCTGTTTTAAAAATGTTTAAAAAATAGTTTTGAATTGTTAATTACAAAAATTCATCGCCTTTTGTCGAAATTCTAATTGTGCCTAAATAAACAAAACCTGCGCAAATTTGTGAAAACAAATTAGCATCCATAAATAAATAAAATAAAATACATAATATTCATACACGAGATGACCTCTGACAAGTAACAATTCGCCATAGCATAAAGGGGGTACGCGTCCGAGAGGACAACTGTTCGGGGGAGGGGGCAAATGTCCTAGAATTTGCAATGTCTTATACGAAATACTATCAACATAATATTCATTCTTTTACAAACATTCCATTTCAGACCCATTCTCTTTATTATTGACAAATTGCACATTTACCTTTTTGATTATTATTTTAAAGGGAAAAGCAGAGTTAAATGCGTTGATAAAAGCTTACCTGTAAATGAGCTGTGTTAAAAAATAATCTTTGTGCATTACATCAAATGTTTCAGATCAGCCATTACTCAAGCCAATAGTTTGACGATGTGTAAGTTGGATATCGGCCTCGTACATCGATCTTTCTGTTTAGCACGAATTTCATGAAACAAATCAAGCGCTACGCGCTCTCGGTGTCACATGAAATTCGTGACCAGGTCTTTCCTTAACAGAAAGACCTCGTACTCGGTCGATATCCTATTACTTAACAGGTTTTTCTTCAAATTGTTTGCATAAATGATTTTTCAAATAAAACTAAATTGGTTGCGTTCGATTGTATTCTTTATTATTTAACTATTGCTAAAGATTACACAATCACATAACATATACAGTCAACTATCGTTATCTCGACACCGCTTTTCTCGATAATTCATTATCTCGATGAAATTTTGAAAGTCCCTATTTTCTTCCTTCTTTATCTATATTGGAAATATTTGTTTATCTCGATATTTTTATTTCGATATTTTCAGTATCTCGATGTAATATTTCAGCCCCAACAGTTATTTTCACACTATAATCCTTTGTTTATCTCGACTAATAGTTTTCTTTCATCGGTTTCCTTCAGACGTGTGAAAAACACGAACTAGATGATAATTGCTCAATTGCGCGTGTCATAATGATGATTATGTTTGTAACAAGTTGAGCTGTTTTTATAAAAGTTAATCTATTAAGCGAGTTGATTGACTTATGTCCAAAATGAGTGAATTTTACGTTCCTTATAAATATTCGAACACTGTATCAATTCATTATGACTTTAAATGTAAATGAAATAGTGAAAGTATAGAAACACAATCGTTGCAATATTGTTTCACAACATCACCACCAAATCAATCAGCGGTCGAACAATCTCGAGAAAGACCCGATAAATAACAAATCAACCAACCTGAAAACAATGTTTTCACCATATCGGTCTATTACTGAGTAAACCTCACTATCACAGACACAAGTATTTCCGCTGGTAAACATCCGCTTTTGTTACTTTGTTAAATATTGACTAGGCCTATGAAAACAAGACAATGGGAAATCATAGTTTATTTGACATAAGGTATGCACATGTCTTTTGTAAAATCAGTTTCTGCCTTATTTAAACCCTAATATGTTTATCTCGACATTTCGTTATCTCGATATTTTTTGGACGGTCCCGATGACTTCGAGATAACGAGAGTCGACTGATAATTACTTATCTCAGATAAAAAGTATGTACATATGAGCTACGATACCTGTATTAACATAAAATACGAACGTGCGTCTAAGTTTCTTTATGTGATTTACAAATTTCATATAAAATCAACTATTCAATTTCAACATCTTTTTTTTTTTTGGTCAATTTGTTTTGTCGAAATCTGCTTACTTTCTGTTTCGTATCGATAAGTATTTTGATCACGTTAGAGCTGCGTGATAGCTGGGCGAATAATTTGTTATCTTCACTGGAGGAATTTGCGACACCGAATCCAATTATAACCTGTGCCACTCGTTTGCAAACTGGTTCACCTAGATAAAATACTTGAACCTAAATGAGATAACTAAATCGTTTCTGCATGAAAACTTAATCTTCTATTGTCCCTAAATAATCGAGTTGTTAATTCCTCCTTATTTTAGGCATGTCTGAACATATTCTTTGTGTAGGTTAATGTTTGTTAGTAAGCATTTTCAGAATGCAATTCTTTAAAAACGGCGAATGCTTACTAATGAATACTCAACAATTTTTGAAATCATTTTTATGAATAGTCGATTAAATAAATTTTAAATTGACAGCGAATTATCAAAGAAAATGTGTTACGATTCATTTCAAATACTTAAGTCCAGTTGAACAAAAATAATTTCAAACATTAAATATGTTTATTTTAAACAATAAAAACTACTGCACTGTAAGTTAATGTATTGTTATTTACTTAGTTAATTAATCAATCAATTAATAAATTCATTAATCAATTGTAATTTAGTGCATGATTAATATGAGATGGAAATACACACGGTCTAATTCCACAACACTTCACTTTCTTTAATTCACACTAAATCAAGTTTTGTCGCCCATGTAATTTGGCTGGTTAAAACTTAAAACATCGAAACAACATGGATATGGAGAAATGTCTGTACATGAATTTACTGTCTTTTTGTTCCGTGGATATTATAATTGCTATTAAATAAAGACAGCAGTACGACTGAAAATTTGATAGATTTGGCATTGTTGTTTCCAAGTAGTTGATCACATTTTCAATCCTGTTTTAAAGTCTTGTAAGAGCAAGGATATAAAAATAAAATATTTAGAAAGTACGAACGCAATGCCCCCTTACGGATTTTCATTATTGAAATACAATGATATTTTTTAAAAAAATACACTTGTGAGATAAAAGATAAATAAGCTGCCATGCTTTGCAATATTAAGGAAGCATTAAGCCACACTTGATCAGATACATAACAAGAGGGCCACGATGGCCCTAATATCGCTCATCTGAATTTTAATACTCGAATGGCAAGTGGCAAGTCATATTTTAAACTTTAAGTGAAAGCAGATATAAAATCTAAATCTTAAAATGAGGTATCATATATGTAGTTCATATTTGTATCTGAAATAGTGAAAATGTAAAACAATTACTGGATGCGTTTCATAAGGGAAAACAATAGTTACTAAAGAAGTCAGAGGTTGCTATACAAAATCACTGCCTTTCTTTGGAACACACTGGATGCTATTAAATTCAATGGTAGATTCACTCGTTGCTAAGAAAAGTAAAAGTTTGCTTTGAAAGTCACTGATTGCTATATTAAAAGCCAATGTTTGCTATGTAAGTACGGGTGGCCATGCCAATTTAAAGTTTGCAATGAAAGTCAATGGCTCCTATAAAGTCACTGATTGCTATATAATTCTGTAGTTGTTATGGAAAGATAGTGGTTGCTATGGAATGTCTCTGGTTACTATTGAAATGAACGGTTGCTAAGGAAAGTCAATGGTCCGTCGCTATCGGAGGAAATAGTTACTATGGAAAGCCACCAGCATGTTATGATAATGTAAGGAAAATCTCGGGTTTGAGTCAATTTAGCTCCAAAATTATAATTTGAATACATTTTGTTGAGGTTCATGGTATTTATCCTGAGATATAGCCCTTGCAGTTTTCAAGGAGATTTTTTAAGAATTTACTATATAAGGGAAAGCCATGGCCGTCTGGTGGCATGGGGTATACTTTGAACAGCTTTAGCTCTTAACTTGAGAGAAGAATTTATTTCAATGTTTACACAGTATAAGTAAAATCAATGTTCCGTAAGGGGCGACCAAGTTTGGCCCAAGGACTATGATTTGAACATTTTTTGTAGAGGTCTACCAGAAAATGTTACATACCAAATACGAAGGTAAAGTTGTATAAGAGAAGAAGTTTTGTTTTGTTATTTTTTTTTTACTATAATAAACATTTTAAGGCAATAAATAACCCCTGGGCGAGACCAATTTCGACCCAATGCTTTTATTTGTAGACACCCACCACTAGAAATTGTTTCATGTTAAGTATCTAGGCTCTAGCTCCTTAAGATTTTTTAAGAAGATTTTGCATAGTTCTACAATGAATTCAATTCTTTTAACAATTTTTAAAGGTGACCACACAAGAAACATTCCTACAAAGTTACGATGAAATTGACTTAGCGGTTTATAAAGATATGTCGTTTAAAGTAAAAGTTAACGGACGGACGGATGACGGACAGACGCCGGACGAATTGCGATCACAAAAGTTCGACTTGTCACTTTAAGTCAGATGAGCACAAACCAATATTTCATCCTATTGATTCAATACAAGGCAGGAAGCTAGAATGTATAATGAAATGTGAAGACATTATAAATGCAGAAAAGCGTTTGAAGAAAATTACTTTAGTGATCGTGTAAAACAAAAGAAGTAAAACAACTTATGCTTGTAAGTTCTTATGTAGGTGTTTGTATTTTGATTTCAATGGGATAATCAAACTATTTCATTGTCACATCCGTGTTATTTGTGCCTTGTGGCGGTTGTAAAAAGTCTCCCCGTACATTTAATCAATGATGTTATATTTTCGATCCTTGAAGATCGTTCAGCACGACATTATTGTTGTGTATACATTTTATATGGTATTTTTAGTTTCTCGTATTCGGCCTGTTTTTATTTGGGTGGTTCCAGTATTCCTACTTGAATACTGTATAATTACCCTTAGGATAAGGTGCCTGCTTTTTAAATTTGTCTTTTGACGTCTTGTCTGTGATATGCAGGCTTCATAACCTCAGATCCCCTTTCAAAATTCCATTATATTTAGTTTCGCACATTGTTTTCTCGTTTAGGGCACACACATTCTTTTACTTGGGGACCATACGCCGCTTTTCATGGAATGACACTACTGTGTCACATTAAAGGTTCCATGATAACCGCCGTATGAACACATCTGTGGATGTTTCTAAATTCAAAATTTCACCATTTGTGTTTAAATGTTGAATTCTGCTTAAGCCGGTGCTTAGTGGCGTGGACGGTAGCTTGCACTTTCCAGTACCGTCCATGAACAGGCTCAATCAAACCGAGCCTGCAACATTTTCAATTTTGCCGTGTTGGGCTTTCTTGAGGGATTCTGATTTTCTCTATTTTTTTAGTAATTATCATATATATATTATATATTGGACGGTTTCTTGCCTTACTTTTGACAAAATTTTCTTATTGATCGAATTTTGAAACGTTCTGACGACACCAGTTTTAACGCGAGTTTTGCTTTAAAAAAAGAGAAGTTTTAATTGTGATTGCAACGGCAAATGTAATGTAGATTAACTCATTTTCTATTTCAACGTCATACACATGACTCATGACGTTTTTGTGTGTTTTGAAATCTAAATGTGCCATATTGTAAAATATACGCATCATTAAGCGCTTGTCAACAGCGCGCCGGGTTATGCAGCAGCCCCAGTCTGGTTTAATTTTAACATCCCTCGAATACAGGACATGATATTAAAATAGGTTTGTGATGTGCCTTTCTTAGTGCATGCTTTTTCCACATTTCTTAAAGAGTCTCTCCTCATATTAAAGCAAAATTAATATGTTCAGCGTGTGCTCTCCTGTTTGATATCTGACAAGGATTAACTGCATTTTTCCTATGGCCTAGATAGAACTGTTATCTCAATGTGATCTTAGGGCCCGTCTACACCTATCCAAGTCTTGAACGCAAGTATCATATTCTCTTGTATTGGATAATGTAGACACCCTACTTGAATGAGTTTTAAAGAGAAATTATGTGACATCCAAGAAGATAATTCCTTGCAAGAAAGTTAGAACACGTTCTATTTTTCTACAAGTTTTTGGCTGTCAAGACACTAATAACACCGGTTTGACACAAAACATGTGCCCCCTAGGTGTGATAGTGTTGTTTTTTTTTTTATTATTTTCTGACTTTTTTGTTAATGATTCAGTGTTCATGATCTGTAAACTTTAGTAAATGTATACAATATATTTGTCAGAGGAACAGATCAATACACAGAAGAGCAAAAAAAAGTAAAAAAAATCAGTTTTTCAAGTAGTCAAAATAGATTTTAAATGATCTTGTTCATTCAGTGAATAAAAAATTTGCATCAAGTTATCAGCTCAAAAATAGTTTTCTCACATTTTCCATCATTTTAAAAGAATGTACACATTTCCATTTCATTTACTCCTTTTTTTTAGCTAATTGCATCATTTTCCCGCTTTTTTATTCACATATTTTACAGAAACATGATAGTATTGCAAAGACAAAGGTATAAATAGTGGGCAATCTTAATTAGACATTTCAGTAAAAATTGTGCCAGATTAAATATTGAAAGGGCCATTTATTAAGCCATTAAGGCCATTTATTATTTCTGTTCTGTTCTGTTAAATGTGTGAATAAAAAAGCAGGGAAATGATGCAATTAGCTAATAACAATGTGTATATTCTTTTTTTAAATAAATGGAAAATGTGAGAAAAATATTTTGAGCTTATAAATTGATGCAAATTCTGTATTTGATGAAAGTTAATTTCACTAAATGAACAAGATCATTTGAAATCCCTATTGATTATACTTTTGAAAAACTGATCTTTTTTCTATTTTTTTTTTTTTATTATAATTTTTACTTTTTTTTGCTCATGTACCGATTTTTTATTTTGACCAAGACATTGTAAATATTTACAGGTCATGAACACTGAATCAGTAAAACAAAAAAGTCAGAAAATCATAAAAGAACCCAGCACTATCAAACCTGTGTTATCAGTGTCTTGACAGCCAAAAACATGTTCTAAATTTCTCAGCAAGAAATTATCTTCATGAATTTCATTACATAATTTCTCTTTAAAAACATTCAAATGGGGTGTCTACAAGAGAATATGATACTTGCATTCAAGACTTGGATAGGTGTAGAAGGGGCCTTAAAGCATGTTATACATAACTGATCACCCTGTCTTTATTTTCAATTTGAACTTGTTAAATCAGGGAGGGTGTAAATAGCTTATCTAGCACCTGTGTAAACGTGTTTATTACACAGGGGTTCCGTGTGGCCTAGTTTTTGCATAAATTTACCGTTAACTGTATGTTTGCGTCAATTTTACTGCTTTTAATGAGCGTTAAGGCCGACATTTTATTAGCCCATTATATTATTATGGTCATGTGATCATCCGCAGTGGCAATGATGTCTTTGAAATTGATTTTTATCTTTTCAATAGCCAGATAACAAAATTTTGTTTATTTGTTGGATTTTTACGGCACGTTAACACATAACTGGTCATATCGTGCCTAGTACTATAATAGGCTTAACATGTTATGTTAAACTTTGTAAATGACAATGAAAATGAGCCAATTAGATCCTAGAATACAAGTTTATCTCTTTCTAATAATCAATAATCTTAAATGATTACAAGAACATGTAAAATGTCCTAAAGTTAAGTAAGGCATACAATGTGTTTGAAATAAAACAAATTTTACTTGTTATGAATAATTGTGAAAAACATATTACAATTAAGCATTTATTGCTAATGTTTATAGTAGTTTTGCATGCATTTTTTCACATGCAATATGTTACTTAAAGTAGCCTCACAACATACAATTAGGTTCATCCCTAGGGATAAATATACCTGAAGTATAAACATTTTGATAAAAGCACTACAGTAAGTGAGAAACCGTAACATTATTATAATAGCACGGTATTGTCATTTATGATGTTAACTATTAACTTCAGCTAGTTTGTAAATGTATGTATTTATCAAGTATACACCGGGTGTTTCAGGTACAACGAGACTCCAAAATATTTTCTGTATGATGCATATAATTATACATGTAGTTTTCATACAGCAGCATAAGAAAGATATAATCAACTTTGTATAATGGATACATGTATCACAGAATTTAACAGAATCGTATTCATAATTTGATTAATGAATGTAATAATTTTGTAAGAATTCAAATATTAACCAGGAATGGGAAGAGAACTTTTGTATTTTATAACTGTGATACAGATCTTGATTATTAATTAAGCAAAACAAATGACAAATTCATTGGTAATATAACGACAGATACAGAAAGGTTGAATTGTAATTTCAATAATTCACGCTTCGTTCGCATATAGGTTATGATAGACAGAAGGATCAGCTCTGGGACATAAATATAAAATTGAGGTGTTTGGTCCTCAACTGGTAGAAACTTATCGCATAGAAAGAGTGGTAGACACTAAATACATCTCTGTGAGTCATCAATATAAATGTGGATACCAATGAATTTCATTCTATAATAGCAGCCTGTTTCGTTTCAAAATATGATAAACATTTTACACGCTTGCCCTAAAATGAACACAATGTAGCATATTATGCAAATATCTATTCTAAGATTGTACAAAGTTAAATCCATTTCAATATTAAACATAGAGACTGGTCACCAGGTAGAAATGATTTCTAGCAGTGAGGTATTCGGAGAATCTCGCCGAATACCAATCAAAGTTTGACAAACGAAATTCAAGCTGCCATGGATGTGCTCAAAATGGCCGAAACGCGGTTGATCTGTCTTATAACAAACCAATTTGCTGATTTTTGGAAATGAAAATATAGAACATACTAGTGGATGATCGTGGAACACTGGTTTCAGTTTCGAAAGTTTAAGTTTTTCGTAGAACTAGAATGATTCATTTTAAATTGAAAAAATATGTATCAATTTATATTTATATCAACCAATAGAAGTCCGCGATACTCGTCCGGAGATACATCATGTCAAGGCCAGGCGTCATGCGTCTACATAAAACACACCGGTCACATATCGCAGTGCGCACATGATAATTTGTGAACGGGACGAAAGGAGCTGTCAGATCTGTAAGTTTCGTTAATATCTTAGTTGCTTACACAATTTGAAAGACATTCTCTGATAAATGAATCTTCAACCTTTTTTAAGAATGATTTATCACATAAATGTTTCACAGAAGTAAAATGCAGATGTTAATCATTGCTTTGAAAATATTGAAAATAAGCAGTTTTAATTTCAAACATTAATGTTATAAATATTCTTTATCACTGCTACGGATATCAAAAACAAAATTTTGCATTAATTTATATATTTTATTAACATTCGGTTTTATTATGTTAATATATTTTTTCTGTCCAAGGATCCGATTTTATCATTTACTCCTTTCGATTTACAACTATCGGATTTGAACCTCTACATTCCCTTTCCGTTATGAGGGCTGGGAATCAAAACTGCTTTTCCTTCAAATCAATCATATACTCGTTTCAGAGTTAACCATAAACTCCAAAATATAATTTTACATTATTTACTTAAATTTCATTAGAAAGAAATATTATTTAGAAAGAAAATAATGATTTTATACGAAATGATACGACACTGTTGAAAATAAAATATGATACGACGCAGTTGTATTTTTTGACATTCTTTACAACAGGGATACTTTTGCCAATATATGTCTATTTTACAGAATAATCAATATTGCGCTTGATAAAAAAACTGATCAATCACGGTTTATAGCAATATTCTGTTGCTTTAGAATATTTAAAAAATTTCATTTCCAATATAGCATTTAATTTGAAAGTTTATATTGCGGAAGCTACTTTTCATATAAACATAAACTCGAGTCACAAAATTCATGGCTAGCTACGCTTATGATAAACTGTAGTTATACACGTTCTATGTAATGACTGCTTTTTGTGGTTTTATTTCAAACTTGCATTTTACACTATAGCTTTACTGGATACAAGGACCACAGGTGCGCCCTTTGTGCATTATTTCAGGAAAATATTGCACCAGCAGAAAACCATCGGCAGTTCAGAGCAAGTGATTTGAAGTCTTATAATAAACAGCCCGGCCTCGGTCGGACACACCTGTCTGAATTGTTTTTTTGGTTTTTTTTTTCAACTAAATTTGTTAACTATTGTCCTTAATATCAGCTGTATGAATAAGCAGTTTTTTAAATTAAATTTCTGGTATAAAGTTTAAAGATTACTGCAATACAAATATTCGAATCGATTATAAAGTGAATAACATATCAATCTCTTGTTGAAATGAAATATTTCCTTACTTTCTTAGATTACTTTTGTTACTTTGATATTTACATTTTAAAAATATTATGTGTCAGTGGTGTGTAGCAGCGAAAATTTCAATGTAAACAGTGGGTAATCCTCTTTGAAGTCATTTTCTGAAAGACTTTTGTTTTATGTGGTAGGTAATTCATTATCATAGACAAATCACACTTTAATATAAATGCTCAAATTTAAGGTATGTAAAGCTGCTATGTCTTAGCCGCTGCTAGGGGGCGTGGACGGTAACTTGCACTTTCCAGTACCGTCCATGAACAGGCTCAATCAAACCGAGCCAACATTTTCAATTTTGTCGTGTTGGGCTTTCTTGAAGGATTCTGTATTTCTCACTCTTATTGTCACATCCGTGTTATTTGTGCCGTGTGGCGGCTGTAAAAAGTCTCCCCGTACCTTTAATCAATGATGTTATATTTTCGATCCTTGAAGATCGTTCAGCACGACATTATTCTTGTGTATACATTTTACATGGTATTTTTAGTATCTTGTATTTGGCCTTACTCAATTTGGGTGGTTCCAGTATTCCTACTTGAATACTGTTTAATCACCTACAGGATATGTTGCCTGCTTTTTAAATTTGTCTTTTGACGTCTTATCTGTGATATGCAGGCTTCATAACCTCAGATCCCCTTTCAAAACTCTATTTTATTTAGTTCCGCCCATTGTTTTCTCGTTTAGGGCACACGCATTCTTTTACTTGGGGACCATACGCCGCTTTTCATGGAATGACTCTACTGTGTCACATTGAAGGTTCCATGCAGATCGCCGTATGAACACGTCTGCGGATGTTTTTAAATTCAAAATTTCACCATTTTAGTGTTTAAATGTTGAATTCTGCTTAAGCCGGTGCTAGGCGGCGTGGACGGTAACTTGCACTTTCCAGTACCGTCCATGAACAGGCTCAATCAAACCGAGCCTGCAACATTTTCAATTTTGTCAAGTTACTGCCCACGCTCCCTAGAACCGGCTTAAGCAGAATTCAAAGTGAACACGAAAATGGTGAAATTTTGAATTTAGAAACATCCGCAGATGTGTTCATACGGCGGTTATAAGTCTTATCCGATCAAAATTTGATTATGGTTCTGTAGTATATGGGTCTGCAAGAAAATCATATCTTCAAATGCTAGATACCATACATCAACACGGTTTACGATTAGCTTAAGGTGCTTTTCGCACCTCACCTGTAGAAAGACTATTTGCGGAAGCTGGGGAACCGTCACTTCATCTACGTCGAAAAAAAGCTATTACTTCAATATGCAACTAGAATTTCATCTAATAACAAAAATCCAGCTAAAAATATTATTTTCAATCAAAGTTATACTGAAAAATTTGGTAACAAACCGAAGGAAATTAAACCATTAGGCCTTCGTTTAAAAGATGATTTAGATAAACTTAAAATTACTCCAGACAGTATCCTTCAAAATGACGAGGAGGTTGTTCCACCTTGGTTTATAATTTCCAGAAAATTAATATTAACCTTTCAAATTTAAAAAAAAATCATCAAATTCACCTGAACATTTCAAAGAGAAGTTTCTAGAAATTAAGGAAGAACATGAAGATTTTATACATATTTATACGGACGGTTCAAAAGAAGGTTGCAAAGTAGGTGCAGCTGTGTTTGGAAATAACGAGGTTACCAGATAATGCATCAATTTTTACCGCAGAAGCAAAAGCTATAGATTTAGCATGGTCATACATAGTACAGCATACCGATGATAAATTTGTGGTATTTTCTGACTCGCTTTCTGTTTTAATATCCATTAGAAGTATAAAATTCAGAAACTTCTTTTACGATTTCATGATCAATTTATTACATTATATTGGATTCCAAGTCATGTAGGTATACGAGGAAATGAAAAAGTAGATGCTTTAGCTAAACAATCATTAAATTTTCAACTAACTGACATAATGTTACCTGCTTGTGATTTTAGACCGGCTTTAAACAAAGTCATATCATCTGAATGGAAAGCAAATTGGGACAATGCCGTTTTAATAAACTTCACGATATAAACCCATCTCTTGATGTGTCACCATCTCTATTTCTGTCAAACCGCCATGATCAAACAGTTCTTCGTCGATGCCGAGTTGGACACACTAAAATTACCCACTGTTATCTTTTCACGAACGACAATGCCCCTTTTTGTGTAGCTTGTAATGAAATTTTATTGTCAAACATTTTCGTCTTGAATGTCATGATTTTTCACAGGCCTGTAATAGATTTTATTTGTAAATTCACTCAAAATACTCGTTAAAACAATTCCATCAAAAAACCTTATTGATTATTTGAAAGAGATAAACTGGTATTCTAGGATCTAATTGACTCATTTTTATTATCATTTACAAAGTTTTACATAACATTTTAAGCCTGTTATAGCATTCGGCACGATATGGCCAGTTATGTGTTGACCTACCTTGACCTAATCCTGTTAACCCCTAGTGGGGCAAAGGGCATCCACAACAGCTCTCCATCTGGGTCGGTTCATTTCTGCTCTTTCTGCTTCTGCCCAGGTGATATTGCAGCTTTTCAACTCAGATTCTATTGTTCTTCTCCAGGTGGTTGTTGGTCTGCCTCTTCTTCTTTTACCTTGAGGATTCCAATCCAAAGCTTGCCTTGTGATGTTGTGTTGTGGTCGCCTCAGAATGTGTCCTATCCAATGCCATTTACGTTTCTTGATGGTGCTTGAAATAGATGACTGGCCTGTTCTATTCCACAGATCTGAATTGCTGATCTTGTTTGGCCATCTGATTTGTAGGATCTGTCGGAGGCATTTGTTGATGAATACCTGCAAGTCGTGTTCGTTTTTCTTGGTTTGCTTCCAGGTTTCTGATCCATACAGGAGAACTGATTTGACATTGGTCTCAAAGATTCTCAGTTTGGTCTTTTGTCTGATGTTCTTGTTTTTCCATAACGGTCTGAGGGTCACAAAGGCATGTCTGGCTTTCCCAAGTCTCGATTTGATATCACTGTCAGCTCCTCCATTCTTAGAAACCATACTTCCCAGATATGTAAACTGTTTGACGTCTTCAATGGATTGATTGTCTAGTGTGATGGCCGAATTGTTCTGGGTATTTATTCTTAAGGACTTGGTTTTAGAGGTGTTGATCTCCAGGCCTGTTGATTTTGCTGTTGTGTAAAGAGCCGATGTTTTCTGTTGGATCTGCTGGAATTTGTGGGATAGTAAGCTCACATCATCTGCAAAGTCTAGATCTTCAAGCTTGGCAGTGAGTGACCATTGGGTGCCTCTTGGTGGTGTCATGGAGGTTCTCATAATCCAGTCGATGACAACCGAGAAGATAAGAGGTTACAGTAGACAACCCTGGCGTACTCCTGTGTGTACACTGAAGGATGGTGAAAGTGTGGAGTTGTGAATGACCTGGCATTTGTTGTTGTTGTATAACCCTTGTTTGATCTTCACAAGTTTGTCTGGTATGCCGCGTAATGTCGTAGCACCTTCCACAAAGTGACTCTATCGACCATGTCGAACGCCGTTTTAAAGTCAACGAAGTTGATATAGAGATGTGATTGCCATTCCAATGACTGCTCTATGATGATACGTAGAGTGGCAATTTGGTCGGTGCATGAACGTCCACAGCGGAAGCCTGCTTGCTCATCACGTAATTTTTCATCTATTGCCCCTTTAATTCGTTCTAAGACCACTCTGGCTAGGACTTTGCTTGGTAGAGAGAGCAGTTGTATTCCTCTCAAGTTCTGACAGTTGCCTAGGTCTCCTTTCTTTGGAAGTTTAATGATGTAGCCTAAACTCCAATCCTTAGGTATTTCTGTTATGTGTTGACGTGCCGTAAAAATCCAAACAAACAAACATTAAGCATTTACAAAATTTAATTGGTCAAGAACGCCGAATGCTTACTTTTAAACACTCGCAAATTTAGTATTTTATTTGAAATTATTTCTATAAACAGTCGATTAGACTAGATTTTTTAATTGTCAGTGGATGTGGATTATCAAAGAAAATTTCATATGAAACCAGTTGAAAAAAAATAACTTCAAACATTAAGCAAGTTTATAACTACTGCGTTTTAATGTAAACTTCTTTGCTAGTCTGAAAAGTTGAGAGTGCATAATGATTATGAAATGCGATTATTGACATAAATATGCACAAAACTTCGCTTTCTTTCATTAACACTACACTGGATTTGTCGTCCATGTAATCGGGCTGGTTAAAACTATAAACATCTAATACCCACTTACGGATTGTCATTATCGAATTTCGGCGATAATATTTTACAAATACACCTTATGCCAATAAGTTAATCTCTTACTTATAATGTATGTTAAAAGAAAAGGCAAACAAAATGACGTAATATGAATTCTTTAAATCTCTTCAAATGAGACAATCAAAATAATAAAAAGCAATAAAAAGGGCGAATATATATGTACGGTTTGCAAATGCACGGGCGTTTTTTTATCTTTAGAAATGCCATACATGTGTTTTATAATGTTTTAATAATGGATTAAGAGCATTTTGTATGTAAATGTTTTACAACTGACAAAAATAATGCAGAACATGCAGTTATCTTTTTTAAAGATAGCAAATGTACACAAAAGTATTATTTTGACTCCCACACAAAATATTTATTCACTATTATTATACCAATTGCCAACATAGCAATTTAAGCAAATATAGTTCATCTATATATAACAAATAGTAAGTTTTTGAAAAATAAAAATGTCTGAGGTATAATGTCATTGACCTAATTAACAGCTTTATGTATTTTAGTCCTTAATGCATAGCCTTAGAAGTATTTTTGCAAATTCATTTTGATTGTGAACTTTGTCTTTATGTGAAAATTGGCCTACTTTTTCTTTGGACAAGCGTAGTGAAAATCATACGATGTGGATGGGGTTATGACTATTAAAAATATAATCTGCTAATCTTGGAGTGAAATATTTTTTATTGCAGAACTAAATGAATTCTATAAAATTGTAACTGAATATTCCATATTTAAATAAAATAGCCTACAAACTATGTATGGGAATCTGCGTAACTCATTATGGGTCAAGTAAATATCACTCTTTCTTTAAAAAAAATGCCAGTATTTTGACACTATACATACATAATTTGTCTACTTATAGTGTATAGGATTTAAAGCATACCTCGTCTGAAGACAAAACATGTTTTTTTATACTTACAAAAAGACAAGTCTAGCAAATATCAGTATGTTCAAATATCAAATTGACCATAGTTTATCTTTTAAGTTACAAATAAAATCTTTTAAAAACTTTATGAATTATTGTCATGGTACATGCTGCATGTATAAAATAAGATAAACGTTGTGTGATTGACGATTGACGAATGTTTCAATGTCGAAAGATTACATAATATTTAAACTTTAGTGGGTTAAACAAATATCATAAAGGACTATGTATTGATTAAACATGTTCTAATTTCGAAGTCAAAGATGATAGGACCACTTATTACCCGCTAAATGACAAATTTAATCTAGGTAACCGTACAAGGAAGGCATGTTGTCTATGCGATCATTGTCAGATAATAAAACAAGATATGTATGAAATGTATGGAAAGCCATGCTCAGAGAAATGCTACTGAGCTGTTATATTATCGACCCTTGCAGTGATTGAATAGGTGAATGTATTCAAATTCTTAAGCAAGTCCAGTCCGGTCACTAGCACTTTTGATTAGTGTATAAGTAATCAACAAAATATGTTCAAAAGCCTAAGTCGTTGTTTCCTTGAACAAGAAACTTTACACTCATGGTTCCAGGAACGGATTCGAAAATGGATCTATAAGCTTATTGCTTCCTACACAATCAAACTAAAATAAATTCTGTATAACACAAACAAATGTGTTCTTTCTTTCCAGGTTATGGTGCAGTATGGTTTATTTAAACTGGTCAGTTAATCTCAGTCATTTTAAGTATCTATGTGTCTTGGATATGGGTTAACCACTTTATACGTTTCATCGAATATTGTCTTCTATGATAACCAAACAAATGATAACCACAAGCACGCAACAAGCACGCAGGTTAAACGTGATCAGGAAAGAAATAGAACAAAATATCAAAAATTAAAACACATACAAAGTCGTTGACCTAATTGGCGTAAGAACACGTAGTTTGTCCAAACAGACGTAATGTTTTATAAGAATAATTTGTAAATGCGAATTTGTCAGAAAAAAAATATATTGGAATTAAGTCCTTTGATTGTAAAAAAAGGACTTATTATGATGCTCTATCTCACCAAGTTCATTACTTGCAATGAAAATCGGATTATGATCTTTCTGAATGTCCTATGACACACTAAGACGATATTTTCTGAAAACGAAACATAGGGTTAAGATCAAAGAACACGTCAGTCATGTTAAGCAGTGCACAAATCGTAATATATTAACAACATTTTAGGAACTAACTGGACTGTAAGTTTTTAACAAAAATAATTAAATTTAGATGGAATTTTATTAAAGAATTCTTATGGGAAATATAAATAAAAAACATTATATTAAATACACTAATAATTGGTTCCGCCCTGTACATTTCGTAAAAGAAAAAAATCAAAAACACGGATATTTTAAAATAGTTCTCCTGAAGATGTTATTTTCTTTTTTAATATATCAAAATAAATTTGAAAAGATATGTTAAGAGAAACTATTGAACAAATGAAATGTTTGTGTGCTTACTTATACACATTTTTTTTTTATTTTAACATCTTTAATTTACAATGATCAGATACGAAATGACTTAAATCTGTAGTTTCAAGTGCTTAAAAACCCGTAAGTTTTGTGATTGATATTGTTACTGTGTGTATTTTTTATGCGTTTATTTAAGTTCGCCACCGGAAACCCAAATGGGCGACCGTGCACTCAAGTCGGGCCATCCTAGAGAGTCCCGTCGAGATTTTTTCGTCGATATTTTCCCAGCTTTATTGGTGGAGGAAGACCCCAGACGGCCTTCCGGCAATTATGTCAGGCACGAGCGGGCACCTGGGTAGAACCACCGACCTTCCGTAAGCCAGCTGGATGGCTTCCTCACATGAAAGATTTCGACCCGAGTGAGGATCGAACCTACAGCGGTGAGGGACCCGTGATCTCAAATCAGCGACTTTAAGCACTCGGCAACGGAGGCCCCCCCTATGTGTATACTACACTTGCAAAAAAAATTATAAATTTATATAATTATGTAAATAAAGAATTTTCAAACATCGAACAATATGCAAAATGTGTACTGCAAATATTTGTGCACATTATATTTAATCAATAAATTATATGCATTCGTTTGTTATTGGCAAATTTAACTTAGAATTTATAGAAAATAAATTTCTTATTACCTCCCTTTATTTACATAAAATGTTCGGTAAATATCTTTATAAATAATCCTTATTGGAACTTACAATATTGACAAATCTTAATTTGAGCATCATATTTATGAAATAAATCCATGAAAAAAATGTGTTACAGGATCTTTAAATATGTATCATGAAGTGTCATAGATAACTGCATAACAACGCCTTTATGTTTGGAATGTCACATACAAGGCTTTTAATGAGAAAAAAATAAAAGTGATCATCTACGTGCGAAAGTAAAATGTTAACATTTTCCAACATATTATATAACGTATTCAAACTAAGTGTACAGAAAAAACACTGGATACGTCTGTCTTATCAATTACAAAATGCAAGGAAGTACGATTCCATTAAAACATTATAGGCAATGACAATATAAATATTTTAGAATTATTTTTTTTTTCACATCATCAGGTGCCGTGTGGCACCTGTAAAGCCACATGAACACTGTTTAAGTAAGATAATCTTACAATGGAATGTAAACATATTTTTTGTCTTGGTAGAAAAAAATGGAAGACAAACACCGGTCATATGAAGATGAGGAAGAGAATGCATCAGATTCACCTCTTTATGAATTGAATGAAACAAACACATGCTACCCATGCACGCTGGAAAAGAAATTAGCCTTTGCAAAAAGGTATTGCAATGAATGTGAGGAGAGGTTGTGCGAGGATTGTGTAAGAAGTCACTCAAGAAGGAAGGCAACTGCTTCACATAAGCCTGTACCGACCGACAAAGGTTATGGAAGTATTATGTTATGCACTGCTTGTAAAGATGACGGAACTATGATACATGCTGCTACTTATTGTAAAGAATGCGAGGAATGCCTTTGCAGTGACTGCACACGTTCTCATGGAATTAGAAAAGCAACGACGACACACAAACCAATAGCATTAAAGGATTTAGATAACAAGGCGTTAAACACAGATGATTTAACTCCGTTTTGCAAACCTTGCAAGGATAACGATAGAGAGACACGTTCACTATCATATGGCAAAGAATGTGACGAACTTTTATGCGACCCGTGCACAGAAATCCACCGCAACAGGAAATCAACAAACAAACATTATCCAGTACCAGGTTCTGTATTTCACATGAAGAGAAAGGAAACGACTATGCAAGACCAAAAGCTGTGTGATCCATGTCAGTTTCAAAAATTTGAGAAAGATGCAACATCATATTGTGTAGAATGTGAGGTATTACTCTGTGCTGCATGTACGAATTACCACTGTTTAAAAAATATGACAAAGTCCCATATACTTGAAAGTCCGGATTATGTGGAATATATTACCAGAGAATGTGATATTTGTGAGACAGAAGATAAAAAAGCAGTCATGTTTTGCAATACTTGTGAGAAAGCAATTTGTGAAACTTGTAAGCTGAGGCATGAAGGACAAAGTTCGACCAAATCTCATTCAATTGAGATAATCACCGATAGGAAGCTAGAAAGATTGATAAGATGTGACAACTGTATTGAGAATATCATAAAAGCAGAAAAGTTTTGTACAGTTTGTGAAGAAAATTACTGTGTTGGATGTGTAAGTAACCATAGAAAACTAAAGGCGACTAGAGGCCACAAACTAATACGAGCTGTATCTGTTCAAATATACAAAAATACCCAAAGGAAAGAAGATGCTCTTTGCGGTGATTGCAGAAAAAATGAAAACGTATCAAAATATTGTTCCGTATGCCAACATTATTTGTGCAAAGAATGTTGCGAGATACATCGGCGTAGTAGATTTACCATGTCCCATAAACTCCAAGAGAACGTAAAGATTGAAGATGTAAACATTCAAGACTGCGACTCCTGCAAGTCACCCGGTTCAGCAGAATCCTTCTGTGAGCAGTGTGGTGAATTCTTTTGCACAATCTGCAATAAGCATCACCAGAAGTTCAAAGAAACAAATGGGCATGTAATAAAATCAGTTCAGGATGGTATCCTTCAAAGAATGGTTCAACAACAAAGTATTGATGAAGAAATTCAGTTACGGTTTGTTTCTAATTATGTTTTGTGGTTGCACATTTCTACCTGACAGATTATGATTTGTATGTTTTTGGCATTAGAATCATGTATGTACCATCCTTGTAAATATAAAACGAGTTTGCTAAAATCAAATAAACACTTCACTTAACATATAGGCTCATAAAGGACAGTGTATAGGATCTAAAATAGTTACCAAATCTGCAATATAGAATTGTCTACCAATCATTTCAAATCATTGGCCGGATTTCAGAATTGTGTCTTAGAACAACCATTCTGTATAAATTCAAAACTTTCATATTGAAATGTTAAACTTATCGGAAGCCAGCATATGTTGATGTTGAAAGTGACATGTATTAATAACTATAACATATTCTATAAGCTAAAATCAAACAGAGATTGTAGTATTTCAAATTTGGTCAAACCGTATTGCTTTAATTTGTAAATCAATCTCGTTTCTTTTAAAATTATACTTCCGGGTTCAATACATGGCTATACCAGAAAACATGATTTTATATAGACTGTCGGGGATAGCCAAGTGACAATCCCAAATGAATGATGATCAAATCGTTCCTAAACACATTTTCATATTTTTAACTGAACTTTTACCCATATGTTTGACCTTGACCAAAGGGACCTGAATTTTGCACAGAACACTTTGATTCACAATGGTAAACATCTGTGCTCAGTTAAATTGGACATGTTTTATAAAAATTCATTAAAATCCCTTCAGGCGTGTAGGAGTTCCAGACAAAATAAATTAAGATATTTCATCATCTTTTGTGACCTTGACATTGCATATATTGACATAAATTACAAGTGTCACAGATGTAGGCATGATAATGACCGTTTGTGTTACAATCCCTCAGTAAATGATGACTGAATAGTCTCTATACAAATTTTCATAATTTTATTTGATTTTGACTTCTAAATGTGACATTGACTTAAGCCGCTGGGACTTGAATTTTGGAGCGAAACTCAACCTCAAACTTGTGAACATTTGTCCAAAGTTGTATTGAAATATATCGATGCCTGTAGACGGTTTGCTCCGCACAAGCAATTTTTAATGACCTCCATGAGTGACATTGACCTTTGACCTAAAGATCTTGTTCATGTCCGTGACACGTCTTCTCATACTGTTGTGAACATTCTTATGAAGTTTTATCAAAATCCCTCCATACGTGTAGGAGATATGCTCCGGACAAAAAGCGGACGCAGCCCGTAACCTGTAAGCGTCGTTCCTATAACGACATGTTTTTCAAACGGGCATATAATAAAATAATTGTTTGTTATAATTATGAGCATTTATTAATAACAATGTTATATACAAAAATATTATGAAGGAAAAAAATGATCATATGCATATAGGAAAATTTATTCTCCGTGTTAAATTGTTACATATGAACGTTAAATTGCAAAAATTGATAAATAACTTCCGTCTGTCATCTGTGTTGTAGAACAAAAATTACGTTAAAATTAGAGTTTTGTTCATTGAACGCCGCCTTTCCTTGTTGATCTTGTTTATCATATTTTGTGTACAAAAACAGTTACAAAATATATAACTAGTTACAATTTATAAAATATACGATTTTAGTCGTGTGAAACGATCTATTAATTTAAGTATATATGACATGATATATAGCATATTTCTCTGGAATTAACTTTTGAATCTATTTTCCTTTGGCTTTTTTGTTACTGCACTATTCGAATGAAGTTCTTTTATTTCTGAACTGCTGTGCAAATTGTGATAATATGTTTTGTTCACGAGCTAAGCTTTGTGCGTATTATGACATCCCTTGATATTCTTTACAACACAGACCCTTTGTCTTCATTCAAAGTACATGGATTTTAATTTGTTATAATATGCCATTATAAATAAATCTGGACATAAGTCAGAACGAACCAGAAGGGGGGGGGGGTAGATCATGACGAATAATAGAAAAAAAAATTTCATTTCTACTTTGTTTTACTGGATAACAATAAAATTCATATCCAACAATTTAAGAAAATAAGGCAATGATTTGCCTATAATTTAGTGGGTTTTTCTTTATTCTTCAACAGCTTATTTATTATTTCCTTAGTAATTCACTGCACTTCCCGGGGAAACCGAGATCTTTGGATATCATGGTAGATACAGTTACACTAACATGGGATCCACCATCAACAGTTAGGGATGGCGACTGTTATCAAATCAGCTATAAAGATAGTAGCCACGGGGAAAACTGGGTGTTTTATCAAGGTGAATTTAAGACTTCAACTGCCATCCTAAGCAATTTGAAATCAAATACAGATTTTGTTTTCCGAGTTCGTGTAGTTAATGAGGATGGCGCGAGTCCTTACAGTGAGCAAAGTGATAAAATCTTTACATTAGAATCACAAGCTTCAAGACTCGTTCACTCATCAGTTCTGAAAGAGAAAGGAAATCCGTCACCATCCATTTATGCCTTACCATTGGCTGAAATAAGGGAGGCAAGAAATGAGCAAGCGAAGACAAATAAATTTCAGCTCGGTATATATCTCTATCTTTTATTTTTATCTGCCATGTATTAATTGTCTTTAGTTAAGGTCTTTCCATACAGTTGACAAACTATATATTCAATTTTTTTACTACAGTTAAAGCGCGTTCCTTTTACTGTATATTTTTAATGAATTGTACTAAAATGTTAAATGTCATTGTAACAATTATTGTTTGATTTTATTAACCTACAAATTGCACCCTGATAATACTACAGTGCATAGTTTTTGGAAATGTCCGGAGATGAATGGACAGAACTTACATGTATTTGTATTCAGCGACTGTATATGTTACATACTGCGTAAAAAGTGTTTCTTTTTCTATGTGTTTTTGCTATTCCTATGTTTGTGTGTTTTAATGCATCGATTTCTATGATATTCCTTTTTAATATATTCGTATTTGAAATTCCAGAATTGAGCATTTTTTAACTGTGACAAAGTTAAATTTATTAATATTAATATCATACAAACGATCTTATTGTGTGTAGGAGCATCACCGACAAACAGTAGAGAACCAAAGACAATTATGTTGGTAGGCGCCACAGGAACAGGAAAAAGTACCTTAGTAGATGGAATAGTAAACTATGCGTTAGGTGTTCAATGGGACGATCCGTTTAGATTTACAGTCAAAGATGTGGAACAAAAGGTAAAACATAGAATAGAAATTATCAAGTAACTAAAGTGATTATAATTAGTGAAGCGAAGTTTTATATTCAATAAATCGCTAAATTATAATTCTGATAATGCCAAAAAACCTGAATTTTAAAAAGTTTTAATCAAATTGTTCGTTGTAGGTTGAAGCAGAATGGATAACGTGTTACACACTCAACCCAGAGATGGGAAGTCGTCTTGACTATCCATTAAATATCATAGATACCCCAAGTTTTGGAGATACAAGAGGTCTGAAAAGAGATCAGGAAATTGTTCAACAAATCAGTCAATTATTTACTGAAAAAAAGCCAAAGGGTGTCACATTCATAGATGCAGTCTGTTTTCTTATAAAAGCTCCAGATGCTCGTCTAACAGATGTCCAAAACTATGTGTTTCAATCGATTATGTCACTTTTTGGCAAAGATATTGAAAACAACTTTTGTTCTCTTGTAACATTTGCTGACGGCATTGACCCACCTGTTCTAGCTGCTTTGAAACAATCAGGATTGCCATTTGGTAAGGTTTTCACATTTAATATCTCGAGTCTATTTGCCAAGAATTCTAAACTCAGTACTTCTAGTTTATCATTGATGTTTTTGGAAATGGGATTGAAATGTTTTCGAGCTTTCTTTGGTTATCTGGAGCAGGTAGAAAAAAAAAGTCTCCAGTTGACAAAACATGTTATTGATGAGCGTTCACGGCTGAAAGAGACAATTCAAAATCTGCAGAAAAATCTTGAGACTGGGCTTATCAAAGTTAAAGATATGAAGCAGGAGATACAGATTATTGAGAATAGCAAAGCCACGATAAAAGATAACATAAATTTCGAGTATGAGGTTGAGGAAACACAACAAAAGATTAAAAAATTACCCCGTGGCTTGCATGTCACCAACTGTACCCATTGTCATTTTACTTGTCATGTGAGATGTGAAATTGCTAACAACGACGAAATTGCCGGATGTAGTGCAATGGGAAGAGACGGAAATTGTCAGGTATGTCCGGAAAAATGCCACTGGAAGAAACATGCGATTACACCTTACATATTTGAGTATGTTACTGTCAAAATAAAGAAAACATTTGCAGATATGCAACAGAAATATAAAGAGGCAACAGGGAAACTTCTGTCACAAGAACAAATAGTAAAAAAGCTTGGAGAAGAACTAAATGACTTACTGGACGATATTGAAGACATGATGGTAGCTATAAAAATGTGCAATGAGCGTTTGAAGGAAATTGAACCGAGACCAAACCAATTAACAATGACAGATCATATTGATTTGATGATAGAAAACGAGAAGCGTGAAAAGAAAGAAGGATTTGTGCAGCGGATAAATATCCTAAATGACTTCAGGAAAAGGGCTCAGATTTCTATTGATGTTAAACACTTTAGCAAAGAGGCTCGATCTACCCTAGGTGCTGTTGGAAAAAAGAGGAACAAGAGTACAGACTTAATGGCAAGATTTCAGACATGGTTTAAATGATCCACCGTAGATTCAAAAATGTTTAATTAAATACACAATCTTATGCAATGTTAAAACATATAGCATACCGATCTCTTGTTTCTTTTTACACTGTATGATAGTTTTTACAGGGTTAATATTCAAAACTTCTTATGTTTAAGCTAATTTTAGAAAAAGAATATTAATAAAAACAGTAAACATATTACACCACTGAGTCGCTGCAACAGAAATTTTAGAGGTTAAAATTCAAAGTCGGTCGTGCAGTATAGCTTAAAACTAGCACATTGCTGTGTAATGTTTCATAGAAAAGAAAGTTGAACAAAACTTATTTAAAAATCTATGGTACTTCATTTAAACGTATTGATTGATGACCCCTAACCCAAAGGAAAGATATCCTTTCTCAGAAAACAGTTTTATCCTCGGACGTTGAGGCCTCGACATTAAATATAAATGTCCGCGAAATTTTACAACAAGGTTGTTATATATTCATCGATAAGCATCATTATAGTTGACGACAGTGTATTTAAATTTTCATCAAAAAGATGTATAAGTAGAACACAAATTCCACACATCGTTGTAAGGAAACAACGAAATCAAATGTTCACTATTGGAGATTGAATGCAAATAAAATTAAAATAAATATAAAAAAGTGAAAGGAGGGCACGTTGCCTAGTGGTCAATGTCATTGTTTCCAAACAACTATCCCCTCAACGCCGTTGGATTATTTAATGTAAGGAAGCTCTACAGCTTGCTTTTGGAACGTCGGTGTTCCTGCAAATTCGTTCCTGAAATTCTACATTGAGGGCCACCGGATGGCATCTATCACAGTAAGCTGGAAAGTCGCCATATGAATTTTTAGAGTCAGTGTTGGGGTTGGTGCGACGTAAAAAAAACAAAGAAAAAAAGTATAAAAAAGAGAGAGAAAAGGTAAAAGAATCGTATTAAGAATAATGTATACATGTATTGATTTTCTGATTAAAGCATGCTTTGCTTTTAGGTAACCTGAATAAACTCGGGCGACCAACTACTATCCTTTTTACTATCCGTCGTCGTGATTCTTGCGTCGTCCGTAGTGCATTAACATTTTAACGTTTTAAGCCCCTGGAACTACTCAATTCCAACCACTTTTGGCATAAAACTTCTATGGGGGAAGAAAAACAAAAATTGTGAAATTCATGGCCCCCGCCCTCACCTGTGGCCTGGGGGTCGTATAAAAATACAATATTTAAACACTTCTGTTTTAGTCCTGGACATCAAGCAAGCAAACTATTGGCATGATTGTATTAAGCATTGAGCACGCTACCAAATTTGTGAAATGCATGGCCCTAGGGTCAGTGATAATGGTGGTAGGGCTCTATTCCTGGGCATTTAGTAAATAAAGTTAATGTATAGTTATGATGAGAGGTGATGTCAAAATGGTGAATTTTATGGCCCTAGGGTCACTGTTCTGATTTTTTAGGGGGGAGCTCTAATGATTATGTGGTGAAAATGCATTAATTCTTTGAAATCTTCTCCTCTGCTCTTGGGTATTATGCTAATAGATATGATAGGGAGAGTTTCTCTTTCAAAATTGTGAAATCTATGGCCCTCGGGGTCTGGGTTCATGTCCAAGGTGGGGCTAATTTGGGTGTATCTTGTAAATACATTTTAAGAAAAATTGTTCTTTAATTACTATATTGCGATGAGGCAGTTTTAAGCCGTTTGAATAATTATAATAAGTAGTGAGCCTTTAACATTGTTAAATGCATGACCCCTTGGATTTTTAAGGTTTATGTTCCAGGGAGAGACTGTAAACACACAATAAAAAATTACACATAATACTATATAAGGACAATGTATTGAAATTAAAATAATTATATGATATTTGATGTTTTTAATCAATGGTTTAACGTTTTTTACGCAAAAAGAAAACATATAAAATCTAAATAAATAAATATGTTTAACCGGGAATATGCACACAAACAGAAGATTTTTGTTGTCTTGAGTGTCTCGTACAGATTTTAGATCAAACGGTGGGTATGAATTCACAAAATGTCCTGAAGTAAATAAAACTTTGCTTGGCATACCTACTTATCCCTGTTACTATCATTCTATATTGTTTCTGAAATGATAATCCAGACTCCTACTGAGCTAAGGAATGGCGGATCAGTTCGGAGCGAAATGGCAGTTTCCACACACACACTTTGAGCTCTACATGGAAACATGTGGCCAAACTATGTCCCCCAAGAACAGTGGCTCATTAAACTATAATTTCAAAGGATACCACTCTATTGTGCTATTGGCCCTGGTTGATGACGACTACAAGTTTACATGGGTGAATATCGATGCACAAGGAGGATGTTTAGACGCATAATTCTGGAATCAGAGCGACCTCAAGTTGGCAATCAAAAGGAGGTTGTTGGCATGCCGGATGAAACACCCCTTCCAAGTGATGACAAAAAGCTTGAAGCAAAGTGATCCTTCGGAAGCTTTAATCACACCAAAATTACATGAATATTGCATACTCGATTTGATTGAGTCTCTACATGAGGGGTAATGAAAAGGCGCAACATCCCTCACGCCCCCAAGCACCAGTTTGAGTGGTACTCGATTCTCAACACTAAATAGTTTGTTTGTTTGTTTGTTTGTTTGTTTCATTGTACGCCTTTTACCAACAGTATTTCAGTGATATAGGCAGGTTGTTTCCTAACCATCGTTCCTGGAGAGTTACACCAGTACTAGACTATCTTCCTCCGCGCTAAACACTAAATAGTGCTGGCATCAATGATTCCGAAGAACCAAACAAATATTACAACACTTAAGTGACGCACAGGGCAACTTTTACAGCTGCCAAACGATTTCTAGAAACAAAGTAATACTTCGGAAGCTTTAATCACAACAAAATTACATTGCACAGTCGATTTGATTGAGTCTGTGCATGACGGATAATGAATAAGTGCAACATGCCTTACGCCCCTAGCCCCGGCATGAGTGGTACTCTCAACACTTGATAGTGCTGGCATCAATATCAATAGGATATTATATCATCGCAGAATCTGCGTATACTATGAGAATTTCGCTTATGAAACCATTCTCAAGATGAGGCCTTGAGAAGGATGAGCAACTTTTTAACTATCGCCTGACAAGAATCATCTTCGCCAGAATCGTTGGTCTCTGCGATTGGTTTTCTAGATGTTCTTTTTTTGGGAAGCTTTTTTTTAAAAAAATGAGCATGCAATAGATTTTGGTCGGATATACTAGTCCGTATAGATCCTTGGCGTTTCGATCTACGTATCAGACCGTACTTATTCTTACTAAGATATACGCGGAAATCACAAGATATTAACGGCGACACTGGCGCATGAGAACTGAGAAATAATAAAGGTTTATGTGGACCTAGGGAAAACACCAACAGAGACGATGTAAATGATGAACGATGCTAATCAATCCTCAAATGTAAGTATAAATCTTACATTTAAGAAGTATAAAAGATTTTCGGACGGTAGGGAGTTTCTAAAATACGACAATCTGGGAGGACGGAAACGAATAGTGAACGCACAGGGAATAGTCTAATCGAGATGGGGGGGGGGGGGCTTAGTTTGACATTGCATCACATATAGACGTTTGTTATGGCAGCATCTTATCAATTTGGAGAAACCAGCTAAAGTTAACAAAGGTTCATGCGCGCTGGGTGTGAATTCTTGAAAAGCACTGACTTTCAACGTAAGTAGTCGAAGTCGAAATGTTATCTTGGCGTCGTTACCGTGCGCCGGTAACATTGCACTAACAAATTAAAAATAATTGCTTTGGGATACCCACGGGGCCTATCATGCCCAAATTTAACGGATACATAGAAAACTATCGATATAACTACACAGTATTTTTGATCTTATCTGTGAAAACAAAATTAATGTAACACAGATAAATGTATTTTTTCGCCCTCGTATCCTTTTCATTTATCGTTTGTCTGGTATTTGTTTTAGATTTGCTCTTTGTTCATAATACAAAATAAGTTTGTTTCAAATTATGTCTATGTAAATGTTAAAGAATTTCATGCATCGTAAAAATAATTATTTTTTCTGGTTATTCTTTTTTCATTAAGGAATCAACTTCATACATCAAATATATCTTCCTTATCATCAAGCATATCTTATGTGAGAAGCTTTTTATTACTAGCTACAATATTTCAAGAATTATATCCCTATGAACTTTTTTTCCTGAAAGAAATGTTGTTGTTTTTCTTGTTTTTGTACTATAACTTCTTCATTTCGTACGGTATCTACTTCAAACTTCAAGAATTCTATAAGACCTTCTTGTCTTTCGTTCTAATCCTCTTCTTTGAATATTTTTAAATTTTGTATGTGTATATATTTCAAATGTTATTATGTAAATATTCTGAAAATAAATATGTTTAAACTAAACTTATTTCTATATTCCTTCAAAAATATATTTATCAACATATTTGTCATAAGTGATAAGATCTATAACGCTTAGAGATCCTGTATTTCAAAAATTATCTCCATTTAGTTTTTGAACTTGGAATTTATCTGAATTTATTTAAAATTTGTTATATTTTTAAAATTAGTATCTTTGTTATTCATGTTATTTTAAATGGTATCTACTCTAGACTCTTAAGATAATTGTTCTTTGTCATTACTCACATAATGCATGACAAGGTTCATAATTCAATCATCTTTATTTCAAGAGTAATTTCCATTTTAAACTTTTTTTTCATTGCAAACTTTAATACATTTTGTTCTTATCATTTTTGTAACTAAAGGTCTTTTCCATTTGAGCATAGAAATGTCTGTTTAACTTGACATGGTCAAATGCACATTATATGGTGAAAATATAATATTATAGAAAATTTGAGTGATATTTTCTTGATGCTGAAATAGAAAATATATTTATATCATAACTGATTTTTTATACTTTTGTTTTCCTTTACTGCGTCCAGTATTTAATTAGTCGAGCTTTGCTGTCTCCTGTGACAGCTCTTGTTTTATTTTAAGTACGATTGACATTGACCCTAGGGGGTCCATAATCAATATCAACCGGGGTCTTCACATAAAATTGCTAGATAATAAGTTTGATTACAAGATCTCATTCCAAACACTCGTTTTTGTCCTGAAAGCATTTTTCTATTTAAATAACGGTGAACAGGGGGTCCAAAAGCAACCCCAACCGGGGTATTCACATAAGATTGCTAAATACCAAGTTTGATTACAATTACTCGTTCCAAACTATAGTTATCGCCCAGAAACAAGAAAACTCGGTCGACCAACTCCTATATACCTCATAAACTTCGTTTGTGGTGGCATGATAACTAGTTTCATCACCATTAAACCATGATGTTTGAACTTATCTTTTTATTCATGGCTGTATTTATGAGAAATTCGTCTAACAGTTAGAGCTACCAGCGGGTAAAATACATTTTCATCTACAAGTTGATATTGAGGGAAATTTCTCTTGAACTTGTATTTAAGCATGGAATAGAAATGTTGCTTGTTTGCTGTGTAAGATGTTGTTTTATTTCATCTCGTGAACTTCTTAAACAGAACATGAGTGGTAAATGAGTTTTTGACGATGAGCGGCGAGTTGCATAGCTTTCCTTAATAAATGACTCATTTTTTAAATTTTATATTTAATTATTTATATGTATTTTTGCAAAATGACCAATCAACACATTGTATTGAAATTCACGTGACGAAAAAAATAAAATAAAAAAGTGTTTGATTCAGATGGATTTTATTTCGATTTGTTAATTCTACATCTATTCATAGAAAGAAATCTTATTTGAGGATTATTTCAGACAATTAAGAATTGATGACAGATGTGTAAACGTTCAAGAACTGAGACGCGTGTCGGAAAACATCCTTTGGGCTGGTGACTGTCATTGCTTTTAAGAGGCAGAGGCAATATCTGGTGAATTGAATAAATTGAAATAAGTTTTATATTTTGTATAACGTTTGAGATTTAAGTTATTTGGCAATTTCATCTTTGCTTTGCTCTATAAAGCCCGATATGTGAGCTTAAATAAAATTGAGGTACCACATAGGGAAGTCTTTCAAAAATAAGTCTCTTCATTGATAAGGTTGAACTAATTTTTTTATTCTTTCCAAGTATAATGTTCACGTATACATCAGTAATCTACTCAAAAGCATAAACTACTTTGTCATACTCACAATACTGTATATCCTGTAAGACTTAGTGCTTAAATGTTTAAATCAAAAGATTCTTTTTTCATATTAATGTTTGTGGTGAGTGCGCTACAGCCGCACAAATTTATTCCCTTTTTTGCTTCGACAAGAAATGTGAAGATTGTTTTAGTACCATTTTGGTTAAGGTACGATGTAGTAATTTTTACATTAAATAGCATGGAACATTCGCTTATTAAATACACCGTTTTAAACACTGTATCCAAAAACTGATTGAACATGTAACATTAATTCATATTTTTCATTCTTCATTTACACATTATTTAATAATTGTATTTCATGAATTTTATCAACTTGTTTTGACTTTTTTTCATTTTCATATTTTAAAATTAATACAATAAAAAGTAAAAAAGGAAATGCTGTTATATAAAAACAAAATAAACATTCAATAATTCTGAACTTTAAACGTGTTTTTTTTATTTTTGTGAAATAATTGTTTACATTTAAATTTTCTTTTGTGCATAATAACCTACTTGTAATTTTTGCTTGAAGTTATTTGCAACATTGTATTAAGTACACTTCTGCTAATCAAGGTGGATCAAAATTTTGTTAATTTAAAGATGTTGTTGATAGAGACGATAAATTTATTCCACGAATCAACTAACCTAGTGTTAGAAATTGAATATATTGGGCGAATTTTGAAATTTGATATTGTGTTGTTAACGTTATGGTTAATGTGTGTGATATACGAGTTTTTTTTATATTTTATGCAGCAATGTATTTAATTTTAGCTGCCGGAATATTATATACTTACATTCTTTCTTATGATAAAGAATGTAGGAATGTAGATCTATTAATTAGAGATATCTATTTAAGAGATATATAATTTTATGAATGTGAAATGGATATTGTTGTATAGATGAACTTACCAAAAACGAAACAAAAGGATCATCACCGTGCATATCCAGTAACGCAGAAATGTACAAATAACGTTAAAGTAACACCGAATCTGTGCAACGTTATTGGCAAAACGAATAACACAGTAAGAAAAAGAAACTCTAAATCAAATTAAAAGAAATGAATTAGCGCATACGACTGCTACGACATTATACTTAAATCAGCATTACATTTTTCAGGAATATGTTTTCTTCTTTAAATCATTCGTGAGAAGGAAACCCTGATTACCGTTTTGATGGTGACTTTTGTTTTTCGTCAAATAAATATGTACATTTAACTCATTTACAACATTATTTTTCATGTTCTGTATACCTAAGACATTTTTCAAACTACAAGTGTTGTATATCAATAGAAGGAAGCTGGTAAAATAAGTTTTGGCTACTATTAATGAGATAACCGCCATTGCTTCAGTGCTTCATTTACGAATTTCATGGAAATATTTTTGATAAGATTTATAGTAAAATGTCTCAGCAACCGTATACACTAAATCACTTCTTCCAATTTGATGTACAATAAAAATATTGGTCAATTTACTTATCGCGGTGCTCGTTTTAGTCACTAAATTGGACAATTCTGCATTACCTTTTGCACAATTCATGCGCTATTTGCACATTCCTGCGTTACTGAATATGCACGTGAATATGTATCATTCAATTCTATAATGAGTATTGTTGTTAAGTGTTATTTTCTTCATTTTTTGTTATGATTCTTATATTCATAAACTATAGAAATGTAATAAGATTTAAAAAATTATAGCAAAACGAAAGATGTATTTTTGTTCTTTTATCCATTTCACATACCTGTAACTAATGTCGAGTTGTCTAAAATCCTTCTTTAAAATTCTAAAATTGACTAATAATCCTATTGTTAACTTAGTAAAAGCCTACTTGGACATTGGCAACAAATAAATGAAATAAAATATACAACACAACAAGCATCACTGCGAATAGTTTGAAATTTAAAACATGTATGTCTTACCTTGAAACTTGTCAAACATGTGGAAAAATAGACAGAGGAATGCAAGATATGCTGTCAACAATATTCTGTTTCTAAAAAAAATCAAATAAAGTTAATTTGCTAAGAAATAAGAGTGTACTTAATTTAAAGTTCTAGTTTATTTCCAGTGTGGTGCAAAAGTAAGTGTTCAATTGCAGTTGTTCCTGAAATATCTTTTGATGAATCAAAGTCACTTTCCATAAGTATCATAAATCTTCATTTGAAAGGGATATTCAGGATAGATTTCAGGTCAATCGTAAATTTAATTTAAATAAAAATCGTAAGATCGTAGAGACATAGCACTTCAACAATGCACTTTTCCGTATCGCATTACATACAGTTCATCTACGTTTTAAGTTTATGTTTTGTTTCTTCCTTTATTTATTTATTTTTGTCGTTTTTGGCTTATTTGGGGGGAAGGAATAGTTTATTCCTTTTGTAATCTCTTCTGTACCGTTCGAAAATATGTCAGCTAGTAATTGGAAAACAACAAACTAAGCATTGTCCATATTTGAATTATTCCAATATTCATGAATGCTGGAACAGGGCAAGCAATGGTGTATTTTATTAAATCTGGTCTTGACAGCTTGAGGGTCAAACCAACAATCCCTACGTTGAGAAGCAGACAGTCGTACAACTAGGCGTAACTTTTAAAATGTGTTATTTAAGTTATAATTAACACATCAATTTACAGTACGTATTCGGTTTCTGCACTGTCAGTGCATGGACAATATCAGTAAATATAAAATTCAAATTACGTTGTTCCATTAATAAAATAATTATTAAATAATAATAATAAGTTAATGAAATGATGCTTCATCTTCAACTGAACATTCCGAGTAGATACTTCAAAGAATTTCATCAGTTTTCAATAAAAATATAACCAGGAAAGCAAAGAAATGTATCATTCAAATTAAGAGTAGTTTTTATTTGACAGCAAATGTTTGATATAAATTTTTTGAAAGAATAGAGATTATTGGAGAGTACTTAGAAACATATGTAGGTGAATATTGCAGACTTGGTTTAACGCCGTTTTACCGATACAAAGCCGCTCAAAAAGGCCAATGAAACATATTTCAATAGTTCAATAAATGAAAAATAAAGACATTGAATTTGCTCATGAGTTGCTATGTAATACAGGCAGGAAAGTGTCACAATGAAGGTTCAATGATAACCACGGAATGAACACATCTGCAGATGTTTCTAAATTCAAAAGTTCGCCATTTTCGTGTCTAAATGTTGAATTCTGCCTAAGCCGGTGCTATGGGATGTGGACGGAAACTTAAACTTTCCCGTACCGTCCAAATTAAATCCAAATTAAATGTATACCGCATTTGATCTTGCATGAGGTTAATCTGCTTGTAATTAAGGCTATTTACCTTCATCAAAATAAGGTCAGTTTTTCCTTTGAAACTGGACCTAAGATTTATAACAATTTCGGTCATCTTTTATCACAGAATTAAGGTGAAATGGAATTGTTAGTGATACCTGTGAATCGGACTTCCAGCACTGTGCAGGTCACTGTCGTTCGCTGTGATTGATCATAAAATTATATGAACATTCTAGAGTCTTTCACACTGTACCTATGTTTCGGCATGTATATAAGTTATCAGTTCGAAGGCAACCGTTACTGGTTAACTGCTTGACAGCCTGCCTAGGATCGAAATGGTGGCTGAACTGTGATCTTGGCAATTCAGTGTGACTTACTGTCGTAATCCGGAGTAAAAACTACCACCGTAGTACTGTACGTAGTGGTTTGCCTGTTTGCAAAGTGCAAATATGTACTTATTTTTCATTAATATGGTATTTACTGGAACGGTTATAAAAAATTAATTTATAAAATACATAACCACTTAAGACGATACATCTGCTGATATTCTGCTGATTTTTTTTCTAAATTCAAAGTCTCGTTCTGCTGGTGGCGTGGACGTTAACTTGTACCGTCCATACAAACCGAGCCTGCAGCATTTTCAATTTTGTCGTTTTTTTTGGCGTTCTTTTGGTTTTCTCTTTTTCTCTATTTACCGCTTGAAGTCAAGTACACAAATTGCAGAAAATGTTTAGAAATACGTCTCAGATTAACTCAGTTTGGAGTTGTTTTCCGTCACAAAATAGCTCAGTCAAGTGAAGTGTCGACAAGTCATTGTTTCCTTTTTAATTTTGTTGTGTGATGACGACGTCGACAAAACAACAATAAAAATAATAATGATCATCATTTAGATTAAGCTTTTATGTGTTCTCCTGAACTTTCCATTTAGTTTTTTATTCAAATATTGAAACAATAAGATCACTTTTCTTAAGTTATCAATATTATTGTAATAAAACAACTATCTTGGTAATTAATTTTGTTATTAAAATCATAAACTACCACAGTACTTAGTTTGCAGGTTTTGATTTCTAATTGATTATAATTGACTTTAACAGTTAAAGGGAAGTAACACTGATTCCAAATTTACTATTTTCTCCGTTTATAAGTCTTTCAGTTTTGTACTTTGATATTGAAACAATTAAGATTAATAATTGTAGTGTGTTTTATATTCTAAGTTAAAAAGGGGAATGGCTCTAAAAATAATGCTTTCAGAAGTAAGTCTAAATGCAATTGCACCTTGTCATGATCAGCAATTATTCCAAGTTTCAAACTTTTTGAAATATTTGAATAAAAATTTCTAGTTACATGGGCTGAACCTATTTATAATCTGGTATTTATCTTATGGTAATAAGTGTGAATGGCAATTGAGTTCTCATTTGCAGTATCAATAAACAAATGTATGTGTAATTCCATTCTGGATGAAATAAGTCATATTATACCATATATAATAAATAACAAACAGGGCTTTATAACGTCAAACGTGTTATTTTCTCAAATTACCCAATATCAAACACCACTTTACAAATTAAAATCACATCAAATTAATAAAGACTTATACAAATTTAAACAAGAATAAGTTGTTAAGCTGTAAAGACTTTCTATCTTAAATTTGAACTTATCTCATTCTAAAGCAAATTTATACAAGCTTGCAGCAGCATACATTAGTCTCACATTACAGAAAATCCGAACAATGGCAATTTTTGCATCTATTATGTGTAACAATAAAACTTTAGATAAAGCTCACTTAACAATATACTTGTAATCAAAATAAAAGAAAACATAATTACAAAATATCTAACTCTGTGTAATAATGGATGAATTAAAAAAAATGTCCTGTATAACTGTCAGAATAACCAAACTATCTACTCTTTGATTGTAACTAATATCAGAGACTAGTTGGACCATATGTTGCACCAACAACTCAGACTGTTACACAGATTTACCGGGTAAAAGTTAAGCATAATTTAACTTTATTACAATTGAACACAAATGATCTTGACATATCTTAAATAATATACAATACAATGTAAATAAATAAAAACTTAAACAGAAGTTTAGGACAAATCTGTTTTACACAAACCTTAAAGCACTGTGTCCTTCTAAAAAATTGTCTATACCCACATAATGCTATAAGAAATTGCAAATCCCAATAAAATGTGGTCTATCATGAAAAAAGTTGCAAAAATACAGCCTAGCACTTTTCATTTACGGAAACTTCTTATACAAATTTTGATATTCATTTTTCCATGTTTCAAAGTAACAAATAAAAAAGTAAACACAAGTTTTTAAAATTTTTACCATTTTACCTTTAAACTTTAGCCCAATTTACAGTCTAGTCAAGTTTTAGAAATAAATCATTTTAAAAGAATCTGGTAAACTAATAATTACTAGTAGTTAATTTAGTTTAATTACACACTTGAATTATAAAATGAGAATAAAAATTGTCCCCATACAAGTTTGAATTATAATACAACATTTAGAACAAACAATACCATCCTAAGCATAAAAATCCCAAACTATAACAATAACAAACCTCTTTCAACTCTTTCAATTAGCAAACATTCAACGTATACAAAACAATGATAACAAAAATTATGTTTTAAATATATACATTACATAAAATTGAAGGGATGGAATGTGATGACATTTCAAATAATTATGTACCTCCTTTTGTTTCTTTCATGTATAGGATTGCATACTTATAAAGGCTATAATCAAAGTAACTCTTTAACATAAGCAACAATCATTTAATCAGAAATCTTTGGTCTATATTAAATCTACTTAGAACATTCATAGTGAAAACAATGCAGCCCCACATTGTTGTAAATCATTCAGTTGCCATCTGTATAAGAAAAAAGGATCATTTTTACACACATTTGAAGTCACACCAATACAATTATGGTCATTGTGACAAAATTGTCCTATTTTCTAGGGAAGACCTCGGTGTTTTGATACACATACAACATACCTAGAAAGAACCACATATCTTTGCACATGACTTATTAACTACTACTCCAATTGTCCTGAACTAAACCTACATTATCTATGTATTCAAATTTAAGCAGCATGCCTCCAGATTCATGCAAATTTTTCTGTTTTTGAAAATGTATTTGAAAGTTAAATATTCTGAGGAAATCAAAAGGAAGCAATTTACACATTACAAACAGCACTCACAACCCATGCCAATTACCAAAATGAGGTCAAAATATTAAAAAAGCCTTTACTGCGTTAGTAACGCAGTAGAAATATGATGATAAATACCTCCCAAAAAATTGACCATTATTCGCATATAACATGTTAATTATTATATAAATCTTAAATCTGTTCACTTTTCCTAAAATGTTAGTACATTTTCCCCAGGTTTATTGAAATATTTTGTCTTATCTGTAGGCATGCAGCTTTAAATTAAATCCAAATATTTCCCTTTACTACAATTATAATTTATACTTCTTTGATTATTTATCAAGCCAGCATGTGCATTTCACTATAAGTAAACATCTACAATATAATCTATCATATAAAGTAGAGATGAATGCTGGCTGCATGTAAAGATGGCATATGTTTTCACAGTATAAATGCTGAAGATTAAAATCAATTAATAATCATAACAAACCTTGATAGAAACTTATCTTGAGCATAATCGTATTTTAAACAATATTTATATAAATACCGGAATTTAATTTTATCAAATAGTCTATAAATCACGGACAAACAACAGTAAAATATAGAACTGATGATAATTTTTGTTATGCACATAAGGGTATATAAGGAATCCACTATAATTTTATATCAAACACTTTTAAATACTCATATAATGTAAAACATTTCTTATCGTTTCCAACATCAAAACATGGAATACAAATAAAAGGTTCGTAAACCCATTGATAAACATATGACATTGATTCAACCCACTTAAGTTTAAATATTATGCAATCTTTCGACATTGAAACATTCGTCAATCACACAATGGTCACATTTTAGACATTTTGGCTTTAATATAGATAACAGTACAAGGAAGGTATGTCATTGTGAGCATTGTCAGATATGAAAACAAGATATGTATGAAATGTATGGAAAGGCATGCTACTGAGATGTTATATTTCGGATCCTTGAAGATCATTCATCACGACATTATGGTTGTGCTTTTGATATTTGCAGTAATTGAATGGATGAAGGTTGTCGAGTTCTTAAGCCGGTCCGGTCGCTAGGACTTTTGTTAGTTTATAACAAAATGTGTTCAAACCCTGTAAGGGGCAAGTCGTTGTTTCCTTGGGTAAGAACTTTACACTCATTGCTAAGTACTGGTTGGTTCTAGGAACGGATTCGAAAGTGGGTCAATAAGCTTACACAATCGAACTAAAATTCGGTAAAACACAAACAAAATGTGTCCTTTCTTTCCAGGTTATGTAGTTTAGAAGCAAAATTATCAGATGTACTTCTTGTTGAACATTGACGACAGAAACGTAAAAGTAAGTGTGATGTGCTTCCTTAAATAAGAGAGCTGGCTTTCCCACTTTTTTTTCTTAAATTGATGTTATCAACACTTAATATATATTGCCAAAACTCTGTATTATAGTAAATTTGCACCGGTTGGTATATTCAATTGAGTAATACCAGTTAATTTCAGTCATTTAAAGTATCTATATGTCTGGGATCTGGGTGAACCACTTTCTACATTTCATCGGACTTTAAACGCATTGCTGTCCTCTATAATAACCAAACAAATGATAATTTAGTATACACCACAACAATCACGCGGGTTTAACGTGATCAGAGAAGAACGATCAAAAAGATTAAAGATTAAAACACATACAAAGTCGTTGACCTAATTGTCGTATAAATACGTAGTTTATCCAAACAGACGTAATGTTTTATTGGAATAATTTGTAAATGCGAAAATGACAGACAGGTATTGAAATTAGGTCCTTTGATTGTACTAAAATGGACAAAGACTAATTTTGATGCTCTATCTCATCAACTTTATTACTTGCAATGAAAATCGGATTATGATTAATCGGTGAGTCATTCCGAATGTCATATGACACACTAAGACGATATTTTCTGAAAACGAAACACAGGGTTAAGGTCATAGAACACGCAAGTCATGTTACGCAGTGAACAAATCGTAATATCTTAACAGGAATATAGGAGCTAAATACTGTAAGTTTTTAGCAAATAATAAAATTAAGATGGAATATCATTTAACAATTCTAATGGGAAATATAAATAAAAAACATTATATAAGATACATCAATATTTGGTTACGCATTGCAAATTTTGTAAAATATCAAAAACACGTTTGTTTTAAAACAATTCAGTTTCGTTTTGAATTGACCACATTTCAAATCACAAAGTCTTCAGTGTTTTCCTGAAGAGGCTAATATTTCAAAAAATAATTTTCTCAAAATAAATTTGTATGGGATTTAAAATATGTTGTGTATGTATAAAAGATATGTTAAGAATAACAATATTGAACAAATGAAATGTACATGCGGTTACTTATACACTTTTACTTATTTATATGTTAACCCTTTACCTCATATATACGCGAAACAACGCACTTTCGACTCCCCCTCCCTCTTTTAGGCCCGAAATAGTGAAAAAATGTCCTGTTTCGGCCCCAAACACATGTTTTTGTTTGCGAAATGTTGATAAAAAATTAACCACTTTTCCAGCGCCGCCCCCCTATTCAAAAGGTTCATCAGGGGTTGGCAGAAGGGGGATGTGCCACCTTCTGTTGGGGGGGGGGTTAGAGGGGGCGGTAGTCCCCCTCATCGCCAAGAAAATTTTGGACTTGTGAGAGGCTAAAAATGACCCTATATTGACCATGAGGTAATGTGTAACCAACGCTGAAAAGCCTTTGACTATCTCAATCCATTTAGAAGTTGAAGCACTATGAAATCAATTTTGATGGCAAAATATAAACGCAAAATAGTGATTTTTGGCAATTTTGAGATCTCTCCTCGTTGCCATGGTAACAGGAAATTTAAGACTGATCATGTCGTTACAAAGGCAATGGTCCAGTTTACATTTGTGCCAAGTATGATTAGTATTGATGCATTTTTCATAGTTTCATAGCAGTTTGAACTTGTAACAGGAGGCTTTTCAATGAAAACGGCCATTTTTCGCAATATGCTCATGAGGGCAAGGGTAAACTTCTTTAATTTAAAATCATCAAATAAGTAATGGCTTAAATCTGTAGTTTCAAATGCTTAAATATGTATCATGAAGTGTCATAGATAACTGCATAAAAACGCTTATATGTTTGTAATGTTATGTAAGGCTTTTAATAAGAAAAAACAAATAACACAGATCATCTATGTGCGAAAGTAAAATGTTAACATTTTCCAACATATTATATTACGTATTCAAACTTACTGTAAAGAAAACACTAGATATGACTTTCTTACCAGTTACAAAATGCAAGGAAATACGATTTTCTTGACAAATTACAGGCAATGAAAATATCAATATGTAAGAGTTCTTTTTTAACATCATCGGGTGTTAATTGGCATCTGTTTTGTCGAATGATCACTATTTTAGATAATATAACAATGGAATGTAGAAAATATTTGTCTTGGTAGAAAGAAATGGAAGACAAAGACTGGTCATATAAAGATGAGGAAGAGAATGCATCAGATTCACCTCTGTATGAATTGAATGAAACAAACACATGTCACCCATGTAAGCTGGTGAAGAAATTAGCCTTTGCAAACAAGTATTGCATTGAATGTGAGGAGATGTTATGTGAGGATTGTGTAATTAGTCATGTAAAAAGGAAGGCAACTGCTTCACATAAGCCTGTACCGACCGACAAAAGTTATGCAAGTATTATTTTATGCACTCCTTGTAAAGATGACGGAACTACGATACATGCTGCTACTTATTGTGAAGAATGCGAGGAATACCTTTGCAATGACTGCACACGTTCTCATGGAAAGAGAAAAGCAACGACGGCACACAAACCAAAAGCATTAGAGGATTTTGATAACAAGGCATTAAACACGCGTGCTATTAATCCGTTTTGCGAACCTTGCAAGGATAACGATAGAGAGATTCGTTCACTATCCTATTGCGAAGAATGTGACAAACATTTATGCGACTCGTGCACAGAAATCCACCGCAGCAAGAAAGCAACAAACAAACATTATCCAGTACCAGGTTCTGTATTTCACATGAAGAGAAAGGAAACCACTGTGCAAGACCAAAAGCTGTGTGATCCATGTCAGTTTCAAAACATTGAGAAAGATGCAACATCATATTGTGGAGAATGTGAGGTACTACTCTGTGCTGCATGTACGAATTACCACTGTTTAAAAAATATGACAAAATCACATATACTTGAAAGTCCAGACTGTGTGGAATATATTACCAGAGAATGTGATATTTGTGAGAAAGAAGATAAAAAAGCAGTCATGTTTTGCAAAACTTGTGAGAAAGCAATCTGTGAAACTTGTAAACTGTGGCATGAAGGGCAAAGTTCGACCAAATCTCATCCAACTGAGATAATCCCCGATAGGAAGCTAGAAAGATTGATAAGATGTGACAACTGTATTGAGAATATCATAAAAGCAGAAAAGTTTTGTACAGTTTGTGAAGAAAATTACTGTGTTGGTTGTGTAAGTAACCATAGAAAACTAAAGGCGACTAGAGGCCACAAACTAATACGAGCTGTATCTGTTCAAATATACAAAAAGGCTCAAAGGAAAGAAGTTGCTCTTTGTGGCGAATGCGGAAAAGACGAAGGCTTATCAAAATATTGTTCAGAATGTCAACATTATTTGTGCAAAGAATGTTGCGAGATACATCGGCGTAGTAGATTTACCATGTCCCATAAACTCCAGGAGAACGATGAGATTGAAGATGTGAACATTCAAGACTGCGACTCTTGCAAGTTACCCGGTTCAGCAGAATCCTACTGTGAGCAGTGTGGTGAATTCTTTTGCACAATCTGCAATAAGCATCACCAGAAGTTCAAAGAAACAAGTGGGCATGAAATAAAATCAGTTCAGGATGGTATTCTTCAAAGAATGGCACAACAACAATGTATTGAAGACATTCAGTTACGGTATGTATCTAATTATGCTTTGTGTGTGCATATTTTTATCTGACAGATAATGATTTGTTTACAAGTAAATAGTAACATACATATTTCGATATCATAATGGTTTAGTCACTAGAACACGAAGCGCTTAAAGCGATAAAACAGCAGACGGTTGCGTTTTATACCGTATAAATCGTATGTTAAATGGCTTGCAATATGGTAGATTTGACAAGTTACTTTAAATACTTTGGTGTCAAACGGTGTGTTGAAGTATCTACTGTGACAAAGCTAAGATCTACAGCTTTTCATTGGTGTAATAAATTTCAAAATCGGATTTCAAATCACAAAAAAACTAGCGGTTTAAAAACGGCTTAAACTGTATTGTTGGAGATATCGATTTTACTCGAAAATGTATTTTTTCACTCGATATACCTCGGTTATACGTAGTTTAAATTGAAACTGTTTATGTGTGTATTGTTTTAAAAGCATCTCCTTTAGAACAATTTGGTTAACTTGTGCCAGACTTCGCACATGATTTCACAGTTCGTCATATAGTTCTCTTAGCATACTTTTATCTGGGACAAAATGTGTCGGCTCTTAAACTGCTATGTATTTGGCTTATGAATAGCGTATTTACCATCCTTGTAAATATTAAAACAGTTTGCTTAAATCAAATAAACACTTCACTTAACATATAGGCTCATAAAGGACATGGCATCTAAAATAGTTATCAAATCTGCAATGCTGGACAAGCATTTCTAATGACCTCTATGTTTGACCTTGACCTTTGACCTAAAGATCTTGTTCATGTCCGCGACACCGCTTCTCATATAGTTGTGGGCATTTCTATGACGCGTTTCATCAAAATCCCTCCATGCGTGAAGGAGATATGCTCCGGGCAAAAAGCGGAAACGAAACGTTTTTTTTTAAACGGGCATATAATAAAATAATCGTTTGTTATAATTATGAGCACTTATTAATAACAATGTTATATTCATAACTATAATTAAGAAAATTGGTCTAGGCATATAGGAAACTTTAATTCCGTGTTAAATTGTCTAGATATTAACTTAAATATGAGCGTTAAATTGCAATAATTGTTTAATAATTTCCGTCTATCACCTGTGTTGTAAAACAAAAATTCTGTTAAGATTAGAGTTTTGTGTACAAAAACAGTTACAAAATATATCACTGGTTACCATTTATAAAATATACAATTTTAGATGTGTGCAAACAATCTATTAACTTAAGTATTTATGACATGATATATAGCTTATTTAGCTGGAATTAAATATTTTGTATCTATTTTCCTCTGGCTTTTTTTTGTTACTATTGCATTGTTCGAGTGACGTTCATTTATTTCTGAACTGCTGTACAAATTGTGATAATATTTTTTGTACACGAGCTAAGCTTTGAGCGTATTATGATAGCCCTTGATAAAACTGAGACATTGTTTACAACACAGACCTGTTGTCTACATTCAAAGCACATGAATTTTGATTCGTTATAATATGCCATAATAAATAAATCTGGACATAAGTCAGAACGAACCAAAAGGGAATGTGATCAAGACGAATAAAAAATCGTTTTACATTTCTACTTTGTTTTAATGGTTAACAATAAAATTTATATCCAACAGTTAAAGAAAATAAGGCAATGATGTGCCTATTTTGTTGTTAGTTTTTCTCCATACTTCAACACCTTATTTATTATTTCCTTAGTAATTCACAACGCTTCCCGGGGAAACCGAGATCTTTGGAAATCATGGTAGATACAGTTACACTCACATGGGACCCACCATCAACAATTGGGGAAGGCGACTGTTATCAAATCAGTTATAAAGAAAGTAGCCACGGGGAAAACTGGAAGTTTTATCAAGGTGAATTGAAGTCATCAACTGCCGTCATAAGCGATTTGAAATCAAATACAGCTTTTGTTTTCCAAGTTTGTGTAGTTAATGAGGATTGCGTTGGTCCTTACAGTGAGCAAAGTGATGAAATCTTTACATTAGAATCACAAGCTTCAAGACTCGTACAAGCTTCAGTTCTGATAGAGAAAGGAAATCCGTCACCATCCAAGTATGCATTACCATTATCTGAAATAAGGGAGGCAAGAAATCAGCAAACGAAGACAAATAAATTTCAGCTCGGTATATAGGCCTATCTCCTTTTTATTTGTATCTGTCATGTTTAAATTGTCTTTAGTTAAGGTGTTTCTATACATGTGATGAAATATATATTCAATTTTTTTTTACCACAGTTAAATCGCGTTCCTTTTACGGTATATTTTTAATAAATTGTACCAAAATGTTAAATTTCCTTGTAACGAATATTGTTTGATTTTATTAATCTACAAATTGCAAAAAAATGTGTTTTTCTCTTCCTTTGATGCTTCGATTTCTGTGATATTTTTTTTTCATATAACCGTACTTAAAATTCCAGAATTAAGCATTATTTAACTGTGACAAAGTTACACTTACTTATATCAATATCATAAAAATGATATTATTGTGTGTAGGTGCACCACCAACAAACAGTTGTAAACCAAAGACAATTATGCTGGTAGGCGCTAAAGGAACAGGAAAAAGTACCTTAGTAGATGGAATAGTAAACTATGTGTTAGGTGTTAAGTGGGATGATCCGTTTAGATTTACAGTCAAAGATGTAGAACAAAAGGTAAAACATAGAATCAAATATCAAGTAAGTGATTATAATTAGTAAACCGAAGTTTTTTTTAATAATTCGCTATTATTATAATTCTGTTTATATATTCAAAATGTCAAAAAATCTGAATTTTAATAAAGTTTTAATCATATTGTTCGTTATAGGTTGAAGCAGAATGGATAACGTGTTACACACTCAACCCAGAGATGGGAAGTCGTCTTGACTATCCATTAAATATCATAGATACCCCAAGTTTTGGAGCTATAAGAGATCTGGGAAAAGATCTGGAAATTGTTCAACAATTTAGACAATTATTTACCGAAAATGAGCCAAAGTGTGTAAAATTCATAGATGCAGTCTGTTTTGTCATAAAAGCTCCAGATGCTCGTCTTACAGCTGTCCAAAGCTATATTTTTCAGTCGATTATGTCACTTTTTGGCAGAGATATTGAAAACAACATTTGTTCTCTTGTAACGTTTGCTGACGGCATTGACCCACCTGTTCTAGCTGCTTTGAAGCAATCAGAATTACCTTTTGGTAAGAGTTTCTTATTCAATAACTCCGGTCTGTTTGCCAAGAACTTTAAAATCAGTTCTTCTAATTTATCCTCAATGTTTTGGGACATGGGATTGAAAAGATTTCGAGCTTTTTTTCATCACCTGGAGCAGGTAGAAACAAACAATCTTCAGTTGACAAGAGATGTTCTTGATGAACGTTCACGCCTGGAATCGACAATTAAAATCTTGCAGCCACTACTTCACGCTGGGCTAACAAAAGTGAATAATATGAAGCAAGAGATACGTATTATTGATGAGTATACAGGACTGATAAAAGACAACCAAAATTTCGAGTATGAGGTAGAGGAAACACATCAAAAAAAGAAAGAATTACAGCGCGGACAGTATCACACCAACTGTATTATGTGCCACTTTACTTGTCATGAAAATGGAACATCTCTTGACAGAGAAAAAATTGCCAGGTTAAGCTGTATGGGAAGCAATGGATGCTGTAATTCTTGTCCAGATAAATGCCATTGGACAAAACATACAACTACTCCTTACAAGTTTGAGTATGCTATTGTCAAAGTGAGAAAAATATATGCAGAAATGCAAGAGAAATATAATAATGCAAGAGGAAAACTTTTGTCACAGGAAAAAATAGTAGAAAAGCTTGGAGAAGAACTAAATAACTTACAAGACGATATTGAAGACATGATGGTTGCCATAAAGACGTGCAATGAGCGATTGAAGGAAATTGCACTGAGACCAAACCCATTAACAATGACAGAGCATATTGATTTGATGATAGAAAACGAAAAGCTTGAAAAGAAAGAAGGGTTCATGCAGCGAATAAATATCCTTAATGACTTCAGGAAAAAGGCTCAGATTTCTATCGATGTAGAAAACATTAGCAAAGAAGCTCGAACTACCCTAGGTGCTGTTGGGAAGAAGAGGGACTGAAACACATATTTTAAAATATTCAATCAAACACATAATCTTATACAATCAGAAAACATGTAGCATACCGGTCTCATGTTTCTTCTTATACTGTATGATATTTCATTGGATAAACATTCAAAAGGTCTGATGTTTTAGCTAATCTTAGAAAAAAATCTGAATAAAAACATTAAACATATTACACCACTGAATCGCTGCAATAAAGAGATTGATATATGACAAATAATATCAACAAAAAAGGCGGCAGTCAGTAAACGCATCCCACAACCCCGGAAAGGATCCCAGCAGGACACCAAACAGGACAAAGCAAACGGGCAAAAAACGGAAGGAACGCCACCACAAACCATTCCAAATAGGAAAGCAATAAAGCAATAGTAACCTACAAGGAATCCAAACTTAATTAAAAGACCCACAAAAGGACAAGGACCAAGGGGAGGGGGCTGAAGGATTGGGGTAAAATTGAAAAACAAAAAGGGGAAAGGGGACATACGTACCATAGACGAAAAAACAAGAAGGGACATAAAAGTGTCACCCTAATTGTATGTTACAAAAAAACAAGACAAACATATGAGGAACACAGATGGTCGCCGCCTTGGAACGGTCAGCAGCATAATCAGTCCTGGAGGAGTTTAAACCGGTTAATGGTGCACCAAACCTAAAACCTCATTTAAGACTATCCAGATTGCTTATAGAACGTCAGTGGTTCTACATTGGTAGTAATTCGTTCCTGAAATAATTCTCAGAGGGGCACATGAGGTCTTCTTCCACAAGTACATGTACATTGGAAAGTCGCCATTTGACCCTTTACAGTATTGGTGTGACGTAAGCATAAATTTCCTCAGTAGAAAGCATGCTTTGTGAGTTTTTCTCTGTTGCTTTGTCCCAGAATATATGCAGTATATAGAATTTTTGTAATTTTAAAATTAGGAAATAATTTTTAGATTTTACTCCTGTATACAAATAAACAATAACCTGTTCTTAATTTAATGTTGTTTTCTTTTTCATTTATATTTTGTCTGGTTTTTGTTTAGACTTGCTCTTTTTTGTCATAGAATAATGTTTTAATACAAATAAGTTTTGAATGATGTCGAGGTATATGTTTAAACAAGGACATTTCATGCATCGTGATAATCGGATTTTATAGTCCAGATGTCTAATGTGTTGTCTTTCTTACAAAATAATATAGATAATATTTATTCAATGTATACTGTTTTGTCATACTCTCAGTACGGTGTATCCTGTATTATTAAGAGCAGATTAAAAGTTAAAATTTCTCATATTGATTTTGTGGTGTATATTTTGCCGCACAAATTTACTCGAATAAGAAATATCAAGATTTTTCATACCACTTTGGTTAACGTATAATTTAGTAATTTTACATGAAATAGCTTTGAACATTTGCTAATTTAATTTAATCTCACAGTAAATAACTGAACATTGTACATTAATTTGATATATCCCACTACACACTATAAGTAATTGTATTTCAATACTTTTATTATTTGTCATATTTTAAAATCTATACTGTGCTTAAAGTAAAATGAAAATGTTGTTTTATAGAAAGACATAAACATTCATAATTCTTTAAAAGTGAAAAGTAATCTTTCTTTTTTTTATTTTGCTAGATAATTGTTTTCTTTTAAAATTTCTTTTGTGCATAATTTCCAACTAGATTTTTTCTTGAAGTCCTATTATTTAATATGTAAACATCAAAGAACAACAAAATTTTATTAATTCTAAGATTGATTTTGTTGATAGACAATTAATTTTATACACTTATACACTAACCCTTATAAATGTATTGTCATCAACAAAATCAATCTTAAAATTAATGAAAAGTTAGTGTTCTTTGAACAGCAGAAGTTAACAGTATAAATAATGTTGCAAAGGACTTCAAGAACAATTCACTGACCTAATGTTAGAAATTGAATATGTATGTTGTTAGGGTTAGGGTGTGTGCGTGTTGTGTATGAGAATTGTATATATTTAAACCAACAATCTGCAGGAAGATATATTATATGGACATCCATATCAGAAATGTTTATATAATGTTCAAAAATATAAACGTTCAAGGCTGGCACATGTATATGCGAGGAAAATAAACTTTTATTTGATATAATTTTCTTTATATCATTTATTTGAAGGACTTTTTACATTTACGGTGCACGAGGCCTGTGGTTCAGAAAAATATATCATCTCATAAAAAAGATTAAATTTGTATGAAAATATCCGTTACAATGCGGAAATATACCGTTAAATTAGGACTGCTACTTATAGTCATGTTTGTTGATTTAATATTGATGTACGGATGATCCGAAGGCGGAGTTTCTCATGCAAACAGAAATTGTACTACCGAATTCGCCACAATTAGGTTGTACATTTGTATGCTCATTAAACTCATTTTGGTTGTCTGGACACCAAAATAAGATCTGGAGTCGATATGAAACCCAATTTATTAATGAAATGTCGCTATTTCTTTTTTATGAAATTTATTTAATGTAACTTTAAATGTATTGTATTAAAAAGTGTTTGGCAATATTGACCTGAGGTTGCTTAATTTTGGGAGGTTTTACGTCTCCATACAATTTACGTTGTGGTTTTTAATGCTAGTATAATTCTAGATACTTTTTATCTGTAATCTGTAAGTACGACCCAATGGACAAGTGGTCAGTTCGACGGGCTAATAATCGTGTAGCTACAAGTTAGATTCCTCGACAAACCATATTTATATATTTTAACTAATTATTTCTTTATGCAACATGGTTGGATAAATAATTTTATTAATTTATAATGTAGAGCTGTATATTCTTTTAAAATTTATTACTCTAATAAACTTGTAATTTTGATTGATTTCAGTTTGTAAAGTCGTACATTGAGTGATTTTTATGTGATTTGACATAGTGGTGAAGTCCTAAAAATGAAATAAGAAGATATGAAAAATAATGTTTTACCTACAAATGAAGTCTAAAACATTGTCACTGAGGCTAATAATGCAAGTGCTATAGTTGCGTGTTGTTTTTTTCAGTTGTATTCTGTTGTATCTTACTTTGAAATCCGTACAGATTACTTCGGAATCCGATAGTTACCAACAAAATGGAATTAAACATCCAACTGCCTCAGCTCTAAGGTCTATATTGCCAAACAATAGATGTTAACGATTTTTAGTTGCTTTTCCCAGTAACACTTTTGTTTGTGTACTTACATGAATTATTCCATATTCTTGTATCTTGACAATGTAACGAAAACGTCTCACAATGAAAACAAAATATAAACCATGTAAACAAAAGATATATGCATATTTATTTGTTCTTTCCATTTGTTAACATATCCACTTGATAATTTCATTTTAATACCAAAGAAGGAAAAAGTGTTTTATCCATCTAAATTCACTCTATTCTTTAATATATTGTTTTATGTATTTTATCAATGTGAATATAAATACGATATTTTATAAAAGTTGAAGTTGTAACAAACGAAAAAATAATATAGACTTTATGTACCTGTTCATTCAATTACAAGTATAATTATAATATGTATTTTAGTTAAGTTTTATTTTCTTCTCTTTTGTAAAACTGTATATGTTAATTAATTATAGAAATGTAATCAGATGTAGTACAATATATTATAGCAACAAAAATGCTATTGTTTGTTCTTTTAATAATTCCATATACACTCTACTATTGAATCTCTATATTAAATCCTTCTATCTGATTTAAATTGACTTATAATCCTATTGTATACATAGAAAAGGCCTAATTGGACATTGGAAAGGGATAATGCGAAATATGCTTTACAGCAAACATCACAGAAAAATAGTTTGAAACTCACACCTTGAAGAAATAATAGTGTTTTTATTTTAAGTGCTAGTTTATTTCCAGTGTGGTACAAAGTAAGTGTTTGAAACTCTGCTATAAGTGACTTGTTCTCGGTCTTCTGAAGAATTAAAGTCACTGTCCATATGTATCATGACAGTATGTTGAAACAAAAGGCACATACTCATTTGAAAGGAAAACTTTCAAGATATTCAAGATAGAGAAAATAATCAGACCAATCATAAATATACCTTTACCTTTCGAAAATATTTCAGCTGGTAATTATAAAAGAACAAAGTGAACTTGACCCATATTTAGATCATTCCGGTATCCACAGATGCTTGAACAAAGCAAGCAATGGTGAAATTTATCAAACCACATGGCCGTGACCTTTTGAGTGTCAAACCGACAATCTCGAATAAAACGATGCTGCACCTTCGAATACCTTCATCAGTTCTTATTAAAAATAATAAGGAAAAGTTGAAGAATGTCCATCGTAGAAATGCATCAAGCGAATTTAGCCTAGCTTTCATTTGACAGCAAATGTTAAATTTACTCTCGAGTTGCAATGAGGTGTACTGGTAAGAAATCCAGGTAATCCTCGCATGTATCAGTGCTATACACTGGACATGTAAAAGAACCAAGGGGTCTATTCAATAAGAGCTACGGACTGGTTCCCGGATTCCCTTTTCTCTGAAGTGACTAATCTAAAGTCATGTCTCCGTCCCCGCGAGGGGTTTGACATTAATTCAAGGTCCGTAGACAATGGAATACCGGCTCGCATGGAATGGCACGATAGTGTCACACTAAAACAGCCATGATAAACGCCGTAAAACAGATATGCGGATGTTTCTAAAATTTCGTGTTTAAATGTTGAATTCTGCCTTAGCCGCTGCTAGGGGGCGTGAATGGTAACTTGCACTTTCCAGTTCCGTCCGTGAATCAAACCGAGCATGCAACATTTTCAATTTTGTCGTTTTTGGGCGTTCTTTAGGGATTCAGGTTTTCTCTAATAAGAAAACAAAGCTAATTAAATGGAGAAAATAAAAATCCCTAAAGAAAGTCCAAAACGGCAAAATTGAAAATGCTGCAAGGTAGGTTTGATTGAGCCTGTTCATGGACGGTGTAAAGTGCAGACTACCGTTCACACCCCCTAGCACCGGCTTAACCAGAATTCAACATTAAACAGGAAAATGGCAAAATTTTGAATTTTGAAACATCCGCAGGTGTGTTCATGGAACCTTTAATGTGACACTTTCGAGCCATTCCATGAAAAGCGGCGTATGGCCCCAAACCGACAGTTCTTTTGGATAAGATTGGAATTCTTAGTAATGAAAAAATAGCATTTATTCAGCTCAGCTCTAACAAATCCCAATTAAATGAATACCAAATTACTCTCACATGATGTACATCTACATGTAATTACGGCTACTAATCTTTATCAAGATCAGGTCAGTTCTGCTTTGAAAGTGAACCTATTAATGACAATTTCATTCATCTTTTATCACAGATATGAGTTTATATGGAATTGATAGTGATTCCTGTGAATCGGACGACCCGTGTTCGATTCCAGCACTGTGCAAGTCACTTTCGTTCGTTCGTTGTGATTGATCATGAAATTCTTTGAACATTCTACAGTCATTCACACTGTACCTATGTTTTGGCATGTATAGGAGTTATCAGGTCTTTGTGAAAGTGATTGGAACTGGTACTGTTTAACTGCTTGACAGCCTCCCCAGGAAGAATACGGAGGCTGAACTGTGCTCTGATAAATACAATGTCACTTACTGCTGTCATCCGGAGTGAACACTATCACCGCCACCAACACCATAGTACTGACACTATGCGTAGTCGTTTAGCAGTTAAAGAGCAAAAATGATAAGTATTCACAATTCATTTACATGACATTTATTGAAACGGTTAAAAAAGATAAATATATTTTAAATACACTACCATTTAAGACGATAGTGTCTCACCTCTGAACCAGTTGTAGTCAAGTACACAAATTGCAGAAAATGTTCTTTAGATATGCTAACAGGTTTTGACTCAATTTGGAGTTGATCTTCATATCTCCATTACAAAATAGCCAAGTAAAGTTGAGTGTTCAATATCAAATCAACAGATTCCCTAAAGAACGCTCAAAACAACAAAATTGAAAATGTTGCACACTCCCGTTTGACTTGACGTTGCTAGAAAGTGCAGGTCACTGTCCACGCCCCCAGCATCAGCTATACAATTGTTTATTTTGTAATTTGTTTTACCGTGTGATCATGACGATGTCGCCGAAACAATTATAGTCATCATCATCATTAAGTTTCAACTTTTTATATGTTCTTCTTAACTTTCCAGTGTTATGCTGGTTTCTTTCAAATATTGAAACTACAAGACCGCCTTCTATAATTTCAAAATTATTGTAATAAAATAACTAATTCGGTAAATTATAATTACTCTACATTTTGACATTAATATCGTAAACGTCCACGGTGACTATAATTATTTTTTGGATGTCTTGATTTCTGATTGATTATAATTGAATTTAACAAATAAAGGGAAGTAACACTGATTCCAAATTTATTACTTGGTGATTTACTCTGATTATTAGTCTTTCAAGGTATAATATTAATACTTGTTCCAACTATTTACTAGTTGACATTAAATAAATATAGTACATTACAAATTCTAAATACTAAGTTCAAAAGGGGAATATTTCTTTCAGAAGTATGTCTGACAAAAACTGCACCTTGTTGAAATTTTTTTTTTAAATATTTGAATAAAAATATGGTAGTTACATGGGTTGGACCTATATGTTATCTAGTTTTAACCTTATGGCAAAAAATGTAAATGGCAATTGTGTTCTCATTTGCTGTATCAATAAATAAAAAGTATGTGTAATTCCATTCTGGATGGATGAAATAACTCATATAATACCATATAATTTTATAATACAATAACAAACAGGGCTTTATAACGTCAAACGTTTTATTTTCTCAAATTTCCCAATATCAAACACCACTTTACTAATTAAAATTACATCAAAATAATATAGATGTATACAAATTTAAACATGTATAAGTTTTTTTAT
>NW_026852586.1:0-21043 GCF_026571515.1 Ruditapes philippinarum | reverse complement strand
TAAACCCAACTGTCAGAAAACTGACCAACTGAGCTATCCGGCCGGCTACACACAATAGTGTGTACGGTTGTCATCGACAATTTGCAAATATTGTTTGAATGTTCTCAAAAAATACAAAACGTCAGACGAAACTAAATACATTTTAGAAAGCATCGGAACTGCCGCGGTCGGTAGGCTATGTAGCAATAATTTAAATCGGCTAGACAGAAAAATAATCACTAGAAAAACTTACCTCAGCCGAGGTATTTTTGGCGTGTACGTTTGACTTTTGTGGTCACGTGACCAAAGTTGCTTACCCTCACGGTGATTAAATGATTTATAAAATTTCAGCTAACTATAAATGAAAATCGAACAAAATTATATTGAAATCAATCATAATCACAGGAAAGTAAAAAATAAAGCTGGTTAAAATAATAATTGCTATATATACACTTACTCTCTATGAATTTTGTTCTCTCTGGTATTGTATTCTATAAGTAAAATTAAAAAAGATATAGCAGTATACACAACATAGCATCATCAATTAAGTGTTAAAACATTTGTCTTTACAGCTATTTGCAATGTTTATAAACAATATATAATCATATACTAATGCGTTAAAAGACACAAACTGACTTGATTTTTTGTTGACACTTTCATCGAAAGAGGGTTGGTTTGCCTGTATAACACTGCATGATGGTAAGTCCCAAGTTGTGACTTATTGCCAATAAAAAAAACTAAGTAAATTTCTCAGACGTTAAAACAACCTTGGCAAATGTGATTCTCTTAATAGCAAAATATCAGTCAGAATGTGCACATAATAGCTGGCAAACTAATTTTACCAAACATTTACAAAAAAAAAAAAGGAAAAAAAGAAGACATTATTAGGATCAAATTCTGACTTAAGCGTGATGTTAGGAAAGACTTACCGACTGAAATGTATTATGTCTGTAAAAATTGAATATTGAAGTTTGTTTTCCACGTTTAACCAAAATAAAATGAAAGAATTTTACACATTGTCAGCACATTTATTTACCTGGGTTTCGAAAGACGTCTTTTCTCAAATTCAGCCACGGCCTCTGCAAAAAGAAAACACACATGTACGAATACAATAAAGAGGTCCTAATTAGAGATATAGCAAGAAATGTATTGCAAACTACAAAAAGTCCCCTACTGGTTAGAACGCGACAAGAAGTATTTCAGCAACATTCTGAAGGCAATGTCCTTTTAAATGATGTCGATATTGAAGACATGAAAGAACGTTTCAGTTCTTAAGTAAATTTTCGTAAGTTTGTATCATCGTATTGACAGTCAAAAGTCATTCACAGATCAAGGTCATACTTTGAGTGGATATGTCTGCAATGAACACGTGTTTTCATAAGTGTATTTCAAACTTTGACAAAAAAGTAGTAATGTATCATTTAAATATCCTTATATTAAATTAAAACTTGTAAAAAGTTGATTTAGTTCTACATTTATGTCATGAAATAGTAATATTTTGTTATTGACCATTTAATTTTCTGATATTTGAATAAAAATCTAGAAAACAAAGTGATCAATCTGAAAACATTAATCACAACAAAAAATTACATAAGAATTGCAGACTTGGTTTTATTGAGTCTGTACATGAGGGATAATGAATAAGTGCAACATCCCTCACGCCCCCTAGCACCAGCTTGAGCGGTACTCAATTTCTCAACACTTAATAGTGCTGGCATCAATGATCCCGAAGGACCAGAAAAATATAACAACACTGAAGTGAAGTACGGGGCAACTTTTTACAGCTGTACGGGGCAACTTTTTACAGCTGCCACACAGCACTTGACACCTGATGTTGTGAAGTATAAAAATGCTACTTTAGATTATGTATATCACACTTGCAATCGACAGCAATATATACCATTCTTTCGTGGTTTGTTATTTTGTCAGTGTCTACTTTCAACGTTTTATTGTTTGTATTATAATTATTAATTACATTACATACCTTCCACCATAGATCAATTTACTTTAAATTATTCAACATGTGGGTGTTGTCATAAGACATATGAACATGTATTTGAAACCCTATTTCAAAACTTGACTTTATTGCTCACTTATCTTAACAAAAATTAAAGTTTAGGGACAATGCGTGTTAATAAAGATGGGCTGTACTACACCAGCAACAAGACAACAAGTAACGCGACCTCACTTCCCCATTAGAACCAAACATAGTTTCTCCAAACTGTCGATATAACTGCAATAGCAAAATAATGTTAACGATCTGAAATACAAATACATTTAGTAAATCTTGATGAGCAGGTGAAAGCTATCGTTGCTGGTGTACTAGCAGGTTTGAAATAAAAAAAATTCAATAACTGGAGAAGTGAAAATGATGACATGCAACAACATGTTATAGACAGGAAAGATCGCATAGACAATTTAGAAAGAGACGCTGAAAATAATTTACACTACAGTTAGTTAACAAACACCGAATCAGTGGTGTTCCTGATGTTGAATATAGAAAGGAAAGTACTAAATGTTGTTACTAGAGGGCATTGGCAGGTCTCGTCATGACAGAGTTGGCAAGCCTAACAAACCCAGGGAATATCATTGTTAAATTCAAATCATGCAGAGCGAGAAACGTCATGTATAAGGCTAGAGTCAAATTGAAAAGCAAAGGCTATTCGAGGGTATTTTTATCGATGAATCCATAACACAGATATGCTCGTCTTTCTTCTACAAGATAGGACAGATTGAATAGGGCCTCGACATCCAATGATAACACCATAAGATACACCACATTGCATTAGCACTCATGTAACACAAAAATGCATATATTCCGTAACACCCTCACGTCCATCCTAGCTGTGCTCTGCCTAAATAAGATATCAATATCCTATGACTTACTTGTTAAAGTGTTCCGAAGTTAGGTTTTTGCGAGAAGTATAGTGGTGTTGTCAATGGCATAATCTAGATGTAACGCTACAGTGTATATGTTATCATTGATAGTTACTGTCTTATAATCCTTGGCCCCTAGGCCGTTAAGTAGTAGAAAGAGCATCGAAACACGAGGCTATCTGATGTGCACGAGGGGGCGTAGCCCCCGATTATTAATCAGATTGCCGAGTGTTTTGAAGTTCTTTCTCTTTTGTATCATACTCAAACATAAAAGCACGTTCCCTGTTGTCACAATATGAAACCCCGGGAAAAAGTAACCAATGAACGAGCATCTGAATATGATATTTTTGTCGCTTTCCCTTTCTCTTCCATCACAATAAGTAAACCCCAGCAAAAATGAGCCAATCAATGGGCATGCTCTGGAGTGCGGGTAACTAATACCTGTACTCCAGTTAATGCACTGTGCATGTATATGTATACGATTTACTCTGACAAATTTTCAACAGAAAGGTCCCCAAACTATGATACAATTTCATATTAAATAATTGCTTACATTACAAGAGGTAATGATTGACTAATTAAAAAGGTTTAAATGAAACAAACAAGTGACAGAACATTACTAGTAACAAGATTTATTCTTTTTAACAAATTTTGACGGTTACCTAACAATTATCATACATTTTACAGGATTAAAGACTCTCAGTTGCCTCCCATGAACTTCTGGTTTATAAGTGTTTATAAATTTAATGTATTCTTTGTCAACATTGACCTGGGACATTTGAATATTCAATGACCTTTTGTCTGTAATTATCGGATTCCCAAAAGGTCTTACGAATTTTAAAGTATGACATCACTGTATACATTTCTATGTATAACTTAAAGTTAGTAACACAAAATTTGCCTCAATAGTCTAAGTGACAAGGAATAAAGATATTTCGAATTAAACAAATCGTCTGCAGCAGCAAAAAGACCTCTCGCATGCTTCTTTTTAAAGAAGCAAACTTGTCTCTTTTTGGCTTGCAGCCACGGCTGCAAGCCATTTGTTTTGGATTAGTTGTTCCGGTTAGGTGGTTTCCTGCTTACATTTGTTAGTGCATGATTGAACGGGAAACCAGCTGCAATCATGCCATTCGCAATTTTTCGGCCCTTTCCGTCACTCTTCGGATTAATGATACTAGCCGAGATAGTTCCGATTGCAATCGTGACAATTCGGGCGATTCCGTCATACTGCGGAATCAGACGAAGAAATATTACGGAAATCTAAGCTATTCTAGTTACTTCGGTAATCCCAGTTTGTTTATATAAATATGATTTCTATTTTTACTTGATCCGTTTCAATTCTTTTTCAAGACGCAAAAGTTAGTTTCTTTTATAATTGGTTTTTGTCTTTATTAGTTTTATACAATAGAGAATGGTTACTGTAGCAGTATTCCGTCTCCAAAGGGCGGTCCTGCTTACCAAAAGATCGTGACCGAATCACGCTGAATATTAATGCATGATCAAGTTATATTTAGATCTACTGTCTTTATTAGTTTTATACAATAGAGAATGGTTACTGTAGCAGTATATATTCCGTTTTTACAAAAAAAGTTGCTACTGTTATCGTCAGCATGTTCCCGTTCAGTTATAATCAGTGGACTTCTGGTCCCTATTTGGTCCAAATTTGCATGCATAACACTGGTGCTCAAACAAACGGGCACATGTGCTCGTCCAGTCTTGGGCTTACCCTACCTATCCCTTTAAAAGTGAAACCTTTTTTTCGAGAAAAAAACTAAATAAACCCTTTATGATATACAAATGCCGTAATTCAAAAAAAAAATGTGATAATAAATTGAAACAAAAAAAAAATGTAAAGGGAAGGGGTGGTGGCACAACTGAGCAAGCCTTTCCTTTTAAAAGGAAACTTTATTCTGTTTACATCTGAAACTACTTTCAATCCGTATTGTTTCCGAGGTTATTATAATACATAATAGCCGAGGCAATTCCGAATGGGCCGAAAAGTTGCGGTTGAGGAAATTAGGGTATAATCAGCGTAATCCCTTCAATTACCGTAATGCATTTCAATCTTTATTTAGTGGTCATTCTATCGACGATATATAGAATATGTTTTACAACAAACACGGATAAGTGTAAACATGCATTTTGAAAATAATAAAAAGGGGTTGAATTGAAAATCTTAAATTTAGTATTCCATCATTTAATTATGCCTCGGTCAGTCGGGGAGTATTTCTTGACACTGTATGCTAGGTGGATTTTTGGTATTTTTTTTTAACCCTAATACCATTTTTAGGTGTTTAAACCACACGTGCTGGATACCGAAAATAAGCTATTTAGCGAAAACAAGTTCGCGGTTTACGAAAATAAGATTTATTTTTGAAAATAGCGCCATTTATCTGTTTAAATGATTATGTTAATCTAAATTTATGCATTCTTTGAATGATTTTGCAGCAAATCAAAATTTCAGAATATTTAAAAAAAAAGTGCAGTTTGAGCCGAAAATACATACGTAAGAAAATACCTCAAATGGCCGTGTAAAGCGGAAATAAGATCGGGTCTACGAAATTTGATATAATGTAATAAAAACGTATTTTTGTTGTTATTAAATTTTAGTATAAGTCATGAAACATGTTACAAACCTAATTTTTTTTAGGTTATTTTAGCATGCATTATTTTCTATACTGTATATACTGAATCAGGGTTGTAGACCCCGGCGGCCCGGGTTCGATTCCCGGGCACCGGAACACACTTTTGTTCTCAAGTTTGTTTTCGTCTTCATTTATTAAACAAGCAGCACATACCAAAAAAATTGATTACTGCTTCGGATATTCAACTGCAGAGAGCAATTTGCTGATTTTGTACATTACCTGTGACTGTTCACATTATTTTGCGGCGTCTTTGTTGTGCAGCATCAACATTTAACTTGTTTTCATCATAATACATTTTTACTTGTTTACTATGTTTGTGCAAGTCAACCATTGTACGGCATTACATATTGAAATTATGAAGAATTACATAGGCATGTATATCAAAGTTTAGAAATAAATAAATACATATATTAAATAAATAAACCCGTAAATAATCAAATGATTTCTCCACTAATGCTGCATGTAAATAAAAAAAATACCGGTAGTGATGGAAATGTAACAGGATTCGACCCTGCAACCTCGCGATTGCAATGCTATCCTACTTACCACTGGGCTATCGGCAAATGAAAATGAAAGTATTGTGATTAAAAATTAATGGGTAAATCGTTATGAATTACGGAAACAAGCAAACATCATCCCGAAAACTAATATTGCCAAACAATAATCGATAATATATTTTTGTTATTTAAATAACGATAATTTGGTAAACATGCATGATTACCAGTTCAATTATAACACATGAGTGAGTGTACCTTCTGTATACAATTTTTATTTTAAATTCTAATATTAAATTTGATTGTACTTGCTGAATCTTTCTACAGTTGTAATTATTTTCAACATTTTACAAAAATGAAAATGTGAAACAGAAACTTTTAAAGTAAGTATTCTATCATTTACATAAATTTTCCCCTTAAATTAAATAATTTATACATTGAACAGTTTAACTTATAAATGTCGTCGAATTATTTTTGTAAAATATGAAGCAACAACTGTAAAAGTAGGTTTTCCATCATTTACATAAATGTTCCCCTAAGATTAAATAATTTATACATTGAACAGTTTAACTTATAAATGTCGTTGAATTATTTTTGTAAAATATGAAACAGCAACTGTAAAAGTAGGTCTTCCATCATTTACAAAATCTTTTCACTTTAGATTAAATGATTTATAAAATTTCAGCTAATATAAATAAAAAAATGAACAAAATTATATTGAAATCAATCATAATCACAGAAAAGTAAAAAATAAAGCTGGTTGAAATAATAATTGTTATATATACGCTTACCCTCATTGAATTCTTCCATGGAAGTCATTGTCCAATCTTTTAAATATTTCAATCTTTCCCAAATTGAATGTTAATGAGCCAAGTTGAAAACAGGTGTGTAAAGAAATAGGTCTAGTTATAAGGAATATAAACCTTTACAGTCAGAATAATCAAACATTTCACTGTAGATAATTTTTCTTTACAAAGAGTTAATGTGTTCCTACAGCGATAAACTGAAGTGTACGGTGTTCCGTTTGGACAATTGTGACTTTTTATTTAGTCTGTACCCGCGGTGCACGATGGTACGATGGTGAAAACGCGATGGCACGATGGTACAATGGTGTAAACACGATGGTACAATGGTGAAAACGCGATGGTTCGATGGTGAAATCGCGATAGTACAATGGTGAAAACGCGATGTTACGTCGCTTTTTCACCATCGCACCATCGCGATTTCACCATCGTACCATCGCGTTTTCATCAACGTACCATCGCGTTTTCATCATCGTACAATTGCATTTTCACCATCGTTCCATTGCGCTTTCACCATCGTACTATCGCGTTTTCACCATCGTACCATCGCGTTTTCACCATTGTACCATCGCGCTTTCACCATCGTACCATCGCGCTTTCATCATCGTATCATTGTGTTGTCACCATCGTGCCATCGCGTTTTCACCATCGTACCATCGTGCATCGAGAGAACAGACTAAATTAAAAATCACGACTGTCTAAACGGAACACCGTAGAAGTGTATCATATTTCAATGTGCGAATATTAAACTCTCTATACATGTGAATAAACAGAAAATATGCGAGTTTTGAGACTGATTTTGCATCAGTTTAGGAGAGTGTAGCGTTTGTTTTTTGTTTTCTTTTTGTTGAGAAGAGAATTTGTTGTTAGTTGCTTGAATGTTATTGTGGTGATCGTAATTGACCAGGGTTTATTGGTTGTAATTAGTTGTTTTGGTTGTTGAGTTATATCTGTTTGGTAAGATATACTTCGTTGAAATTGGTTGAGTTATGTCTGTTTGGTAAGATATACTTCGTTGAAATTGGTTGATTATGTCTGGTCAAGACTATATTAGTTGATGCTTTGTTTTGAGAATATATGTATAAAAAAAAATTGGGTGCTTTAGTTTAAGTTGTTTTCTGATGCTGATTAGAAGTTTTAATTTTAGTGAAGTTAATGTTGTTGGTTGAATGTTTGTGGTTTATAGTGTATCTTAGAGTTGTGAAAATATTCATTTTTGTGTTATTCATTTTGTGGTGATTTTATTGTTTTGTTTGATCATAAGTTGTTAAGAGCTTGGGCTCGCCAGGTGTTAAGTTTTGTTTAGTACAAAAGGCGTATACGTGAAAAGATATTTCATATAAGTGGTTGATAAATGATGTGTGTCTTGGGTGTAAATAATGATCAGAGTTCTTTGTTTTGGGTGTAAATAATAATCAAAGTTTGTTGTTTATATGTATATATAAATTTTAAATAAAAAAAAATAAAATACCTAAAAAATAGTGTTAACTAAACAATAACATGCTAGTTTTTTCAACTAAAAATATTTCAAATTTATGTCAGGCGGTGCTGCCCAGCCCCCATATCTTAAAAGTTGGTTCTAGTATTTACTACTAAATCTTTCCTTAGATTAAATAACATCAAGGCAGTCATTTCTCCTGACAATTTGGGTGCTCGTCCGGGATATTCTCTTTTAGTTGTAATCTTTCCTGGCAAAATATTGTTTGTTAAACTTTGATAATTTTTTTGTTAAATTTTAACAAACAATATTTTGCCAGGAAAGATTACAACTAAAAGATATTTTTGCAAGAGTAGGTTTCCCATCGGAAATACTTAGTGATAGGGGTAGTCAGTTCACGTCACAACTTATGGAAGAAGTTTGTAGACTTGTGTCTACGGTGGCACAAGGGTGACATGTAGGTGTTTTTATTTATCTCGTGGCCACGAGATACTATGTCGTGGCCACAAGATACTATGTCGTGGCCACGAGTTAGCTAAGTCGTGGCCACGAGTTACAAAGTCGTGGCCACGAGTTTCAGTGACGCTTAATGTATAATTATCGACAAGTAAATAAGTTGTATAAATGACACTTTTATAGGCTGGTGAAGAAGGGGCATCCTTGAACTATAGCACATGTCTAGTTAATAAGGGAAATTCACATGAATGGTGTAATCTGATTGGTTATTTATATCGTGGCCACGACTAAATTATCTCGTGGCCACGACTTAGTAACTCGTGGCCACGACATAGTATCTCGTGGCCACGACATATTATCTCGTGGCCACGACTTAGCTGTCTCGTGGCCACGACTTAGTCACTCGTGGCCACGACAAAGTACCCCTTGGCCACGACTTAGTAACTCTTTGTGAGAGAATGAATGGTATTTTAAAAAGCATGTTGAGGAAAATGTGCTAAGAAAGACCTAAGGATTCGGAGATACAATTTCTATTTGCATTAGAAACTCCGCCTTTGTATCCTTCGTACATCAATAGAAACTCAGCAATCATTTTTAAGTAGCAGCCCGAATTTAACGGTATATTTCCGCATTATATTTCGGGTGTTTTCATACAAATTCAATCTTTTTATGAGCTGATTACTTTTTTTGTAAACGACAGGGCTAATGCACCGTGAAACTAAAACGGTAAATAGGACTTGTAAAATGACCTAGTTTATTTGTTTGACTTGTGTTCTTTTGTCATAAAATAAACCCCCCTTTTGTAAGCATAGACATAGCAATCAAATTATAGAGTCACGCTAAAGACTGCTTCTTTTGTGTCTTAACCATTAATTCTATCTTCATGAATTATTGAAGTTGAAAAAGAATCTTATCTCTGACTACATTCAAGCTTATAGTCATCGGATCAGGTACCCCCTGATTAATCTTTAGAAACTCTTCAGGGGCGTGCCTCAGCTTATTATGAGTGTACGCCGAGTGCCGGTTTTTTTGCCAGAGAAGATCGACAGAGACTTATATATCAAATATAGCTTTGTGCTATAACTAAGGATTTATGGGATATTTAAGCTAATTGTACTGCTATTGTCTTTATCTATAGTTATAAAAATAGTATCAAGTACATCAATGATTATATTGAATGTAAAATAAATAGCACGAAGTCTAACGTGTACACTATTGTAGATATATCAAAGTTATTTGTTATAAAAAAACAAAACATAGTCCGGTATCTCTTTTGTAAAAAAGATGGGGTTTATATCCTTTTGTAACAAGTTTAGTTTTTTCTTTGTTATTTTTCTTTTGTTTCACCATAACTTAACGTGAGATATAAGCTTTAAATGACCTGTACAAACACTACAGCTTAAATGTTTAGTGTAACGAGATTTTATCGTATTCACAGCTAAAAAATAGTATCGCAAGATCAATTAGCCGTACTACGGAAGCCCATAAGTGCCATTTTGTCTTAGGACTTTTGTCTTATGACTAATGACTTATGTATTATGACTTTTGTCTTATGTATTATGACTTGACAAAAAAGGCGGCAAAAAGGCAAGTTTCATCACAGGCGCCCATTATGGCTGACGGAGGTAAATCTGATAGTGAAATAGAAGACAATTTGGTAAGTGTTGAAATTTAAACAGTTAGGCTCCCTTATACAAGCTTATTTCTCAATGTATTATTGTTTGTTTATAGCGAACACTATTTATGCTATTTATTTATAGCACATACTTGCTCCGATTCATGTATCAGCTAAAACTATTTCATCAAGAGTACAAAATTTAGACAATTTAACAGGTAAATATTCCTGCTGTTAGTGCAAAGCACTCCTCACAGTGTTATCTCACCAAATCTGGTCATTAACCTGTGCAATCACTTGAATAATATATTTGACTTTCTTTGTGTTGAAATAGTAAGGAAATAAATAAAAATATCCAAGATTAATTAATAAGTGATTTTACTGCTTTGAGGTTTGCAAACATCATGATTTACTATGGCCACCTGTTTTTTTATGTTAGCAGGGATAATGCCTGTCTTTCAAAGATAGATAAACTTCATTACTTCATATGGGCCACTTTAGGGGATGACGTCACGAGCACTTGTTTGGCGTCCCCTAAGCCCCGCCCCGTCGCTATAAGTTATAGCGTCATCTTAATAACGTACGTATCGATTTTATCCGCGTCCAATATATTTAAACTTATTGTCCCTACGTGTAGCGTTATTCAGGATGAATCATAGCGTCCCTATTAATTTTTAACGTTATTCTTCGCGACGCGTTATTAATCTTCCAATGAAAATTTCCATGACGTTATGGAATATTACGAAAATAGACTTTTATGAAATGATTTATGACACTCTATACCATTTATCTACCAATTGGTGACTAATCACTGCGTGTATAGAATGACATTAACGATTTAAAAATAGCCAACAGATGTGTACTGATGGGTATAAAAACCAGAAAACGTGTCAGTCTATATCATTCTAGTTTCGGACTTCGAACGAGAAACATGTCGAGCTACAGATGTAAATTTTCTTTGGGAAACAACCGTTACGTTCAAGTTTGCGAGTGGAAAGGCGAACTTAGGGTGGACTTGAGGGAATGGAATCTAGATAAGCCCTCTAAAAAGGGCATTAGTTTGACTTTGATGCGCTGGAAAAACTTTCTAGACCAGCTTGACTCCGTAGATGAAGCTTTAAAACAGAAAAAAACTTACAATCGTCACCTGGGTGGTAACGTTAATTGCAAAGTGGCCGAAAACAGCGTTTGCGTAGATATTAGACAACATTGGAAACCTGCGACAGAGGTAGTGCCCACCAAAAAGGGACTTTGCTTGAGACCCGAAGAATTCTCTCGCCTAAAAGAACTATTACCGGAAATAAATCGTACTTTATCAGAATTGGACGCCGTGGTACCGTGCTATATTCAAGTTGATCATATGAACCAGTTAGGAATGCTGAGCTGCTCTGAGTGTAATCCTGACAACCTTACTAACTGGTAACTATTTTAGAAAATATGAACACCAAACGTATACTGAGAGACTGGTCAATTTTCATACAAAGATGTATATATATCAATGAATCACTGATGACAAATCGCGTAACCGCTGAATTAAGGATTGGACATTGAGTCATACAAATATTATTAATCATCAGATAATTATACGTATTGCACAACAAAAATCAATTGGGGGGGGGGGGAAACCGTTTTCTAAAAATAGAACAATGACTTATACGTATCGCACCATAATAGAAAAAATACTTTGTGGACACACTTTGTGAAATGAATACCATCATTCTAATCTTTGAACTTTTATCAACGGCACATGGAAATTTACTTTTTTGGTGCGTGTGTGCGTTTCAAATAGCCGGATAATGCAATTTTCGATATAATCCTGACGATTGTATAACTGGTGACTTTTTTTTTTGTTGTTGAGATATATGAGAAGTTTTTATTATCTTAAATGTATTTTACCTTGTATGATTTAGTTTGTAAGAATGTCAATTTTATTATCGTTTGTAAATAAAAAGTATGTCAGACTGGAAATCATATCTTTCACTTATTTATTTTAACCCAAAATCCCCGGCCAGTTATGCCGGACCAGGGAAACTGTACCGATATGTTAAGTCCGATGGAAAGTTTAAGATCGGGATGCATAGAATACGAAAATGGTTGCAAGACCAAGAATCCTACTCTCTCACAAGAGGAGCCCGCCGCAAGTATGATCGGTCCCGCGTTATTGTTGAAGGCATAGATAGTCAGTGGGACATGGACCTGATTGATATGGTCGATTTAGCGGATAAAAATGACGGCTACAAGTATTTGCTCGTAGCCATAGATATATTTTCTAGATTCGCTTTTTGCCAAGCTATGAAAAGAAAAAAAGCTATCGATGTTGTGAAGGCATTGCGAGCTATATTGTCCGGTTCAAGAAAACCTAATACTGTGAGAAGCGACAAAGGGCAAGAATTCCGTAGTAAAGATGTAAACAAATACTTCGATCAAATGGGTATACACCATTTTTACGCACAAAACACGGAAATCAAAGCAAATTACATCGAACGTTTTATAAAGACTCTGAAGCACAAGATATTCAGATACATATTACAGAAAAGGAATCAGAGATACGTGAACGTTCTACAAGATTTGATGTCCAGTTATAACAATACGACGCACTCTAGTTTGAACGCAACACCATCTAGTATCAACAAGGTTAACGAAAGTGAAAGTAGACTCCAGCAGTATTTGATACGCACCAAATCGCATAAACCTAAAAACGAACCGCGGTCCAAAAAGAAAACTACTAGACGATTTAAGTTAAAACTTGGTCAAACAGTACGCATGTCTCACGTGAGGAACATTTTTGATCGAGAATATTCCCAAAAATGGACGGGGGAAATATTCAAAATAACAACTAGGTTTAAAAGGGACGATCTGCCCGTTTATAAGGTAGAGGACTGGGACGGTGAACCAATCGACGGCACTTTTTATCAACAAGAATTACAAGCTATTACCGTTGACGAGAACACCGAATATCACGTTGAAAAAATACTGCAGAAAAGAACAAGAAAGAAACAGAGACAAGTGTTGGTGCGTTGGTTACACTGGCCTAAAAAGTATGACTCATGGATTCCCGAAGATGACGTGAAATCGTATCAATAATTTTAAAAATAGAACAACGTGACTATAAAAAGGGTTAACTGACCAGAACTCATTCATTCGTCGGAGGAGTCTAGAAAAACATGTTTATCACAAATGTGGTATACAGCGCTTATCTGTCTACTTCATTTGACTTACGTCAGTTATGTTATCAGCTAAATAACGTTCGATACCAACCGCAACGTTTCCCGGCACTCCTTTGGCATCACAAAAAAATAGGCGGAAACTGTACCATTTTCTCCAACGGAATTATGAACTGTAACGGAAAAGCTCTTAGTCTGCAAGAAGGGAAGCAACGTTTACGGCGATACGCCAGGATACTTCAAAAGGTCGGTTATTCGATATATTTAAAAGACATAAAACTCATCACTTTATCGGCCTGCCATACGTTAAGTCAACCACTAAATTTAGACATGCTGTCGTCGGAAAGAGACGTTAATTACGAGCCCGAGCTATTCTCGTGCCTCAATTTCAAGAGAGAAGGAATAAATTTTGGGTGTTTTCATACCGGAAAAGTAATAGTCACTGGAGTGAAGTTTTATGAGCAAATCGACGATGTAGTTTATCCTACGCTTGTCGAAATGGAACTATACACGCGTAAGAATGAGTGAGCACAAATTACCATTAATCATGAATCATTCAACGGTGTACCCTTATAGACATTTTCTACTGCGTCTCTCAGAAGCCTCTGCGTCTACCAGAAAGACTATGTTACGTAATTTACTATCTGGACAAGTAAAGGCTATCTCAGCCGTAGCTAAACGTTGGAATAACGGCACCATTAACCCCATGAGAAGAGACGTACCGACTTTAGAAAGGAAACGACTACTTTTACGATCTCTCGCTTCATTGGAAGTGTCGACGAGAAGAAAACAGTCGATGCTTGTACGCTACCATTCCATTATAACGGTTTTATTTAGACCAGCTTACTTAATCGAAACAATTCTGGACGAAGTGAGGATCGTAAGAGAGACGTAAGAATGGTAGAAAAACTCTTATCGTAGCAAACATGGAAAGTTTCTATCTTTATATAAACAGTAAAGATTCTGAAGAAATTTGTAAGAACAACAGCCCTTCGGACTTTTTAGTATATTTTCCACAATCGTACGAATTGGACGGCGTTTGGAGCTGCGCCCTCACAGACGTTACTCTCGCCTGCAATTTTACCCCGAGAAGTAAAAGACTTTATTTGTGTTGCAACCTCGTAAACGCCTCATACGTAAGAAACAATACATTACCCGTTATTGGAAACATCGAAATTGAGACTAAATATAAAAAGTTGCAACATATCAACTATTCGAATCCTTTATACGTTCCACTGACCACGAACTACTTCAGCTCGATACATTTTTCTCTGAAAGACGAAGACCTGAATCAGGTGACGTTTAAAGAAGACCAAAATTTACATTGCGTAATTCACTTTAAAAAGTCATGGGTTCGATAGAGGTATTTGATTATAAGCAACAAAAATGGGTTCCTTCCAATCCCGATCCCGAAAAGGTGTATCAACATTTTAAGGACTTGCGGGACGGCTACGTTTTTCCCGACCATCAGGGACGTTATTTAATCGGAAGCGGTACAAGGTACAGAAAACTAAAAGAAGCGGAAACCAAGCGGCCTCCCTACGTCAAGCTCGTAACTCCCGTTGCTCAGACTACAGAAATTGCAAAGTCTGAGATAAAACGTAAGAATGCCGAAACTAGCCCTATCGCGAAAAAGCGTAAGAAGACCAAAGTTAGCGATACAAAAAAACAAAAGTACACCAAATACAACCCGGACTTTACTTTTTAAGATTCCAACATGGATGTCGAACTATATCATCAAGAAGAATTGTCTTTGTTTACGTCACCGATATCCGACCAGTCCTTGCAATCGCGGGAATGGATACAATATAAACCCGTCGGTCAAGTTAATTCGGGATCGGCTATAGAGTTCAATATTCCTGCACAATCTTCCGCCTATATCGACCTCAAAAGGAGCGTGTTACGCGTTAAACTGGCAATCGTTGACGGTGATGGAACTGACTTGGACGAAAATGTCATAACCACACTGATCAATTTACCTTTTCACACCATATTCGGTCAGGTGGACGTTTCTCTACAACAAACTACCTTATCTCACAACGGAGCAAATTACCCTTACAAAGCCTATATCGATACTATACTACGGACGAACAAACAAATTCAAGATAATCTTCTGGGTTGTCAAATGTTCTACAAGGACACCGGTGATGTTAGTACAAGCGATGCTAAAACTGGCAGCAACGAAGGTCTCAAAACGAGATACTCTAAAACTAAAGGAAGCTCTATTGTTGACCTGGAAGGACCCTTACACATCGAACTCTTTCGACAGTCAAAATTACTCATCAACGGCGTGTCGATCGGCCTGAAACTACACCACGCTCGAGATGCATTCAGAATCATCACAGACAGTATGGCTCCTAGTTATAAAGTGAAAATCACTGACGCGTCTTTCAACTTATGTATTCAGAGACTTAATGGAGCCTTCTACCTGGCACAGGAAAAGCTTATACAGGATATGCCAGCTATTTACCCCTACTTGAGGTCGGAGTTGAAATCATCGGCCATAGCTTCTGGACAGTATAGTTTTAGCGCCGACGACGTGTTTCAAGGTTTGATTCCCAGTAAACTCATCGTCGGACTGGTGTCAAGCAACTCGTTTAACGGCGATTACTCAAAAAATCCGTTCGACTTTAAACACTTCAACTGTAATTTCATCGGATTTTACATCGACGGACAATCTATCCCGTCACAACCTCTACAACCGAATTATTCTGCCAATCAGTACGTGGACTGCTACAGAGGTTTGGGACTCTATAGAAATGACATTGACGTTACCCTGGAAGATTATAAGAACGGGTATTGTTTGTACGTGCTGGACATTGACCCGTACCACTCCTTCAACACCAAAAGAAGGGGACATTGTCGCTTAGAGCTCAAATTTGCCGTTGCCTTGCCAGAGAGTGTCACCTTAATCATGTACGCTTCATTTCCAGAAACGCTGAACATAGACAAATCCAGGGCAGTTTTCTTAAAATGAATAATTTTGAACTGTACGAGTTACTTAGGGACTATCCGGTAACGGTGTGCGCTGCTGACCAGATTCGAATTAAACCGGGACAATTCGTCATATCCAATACAGACACTAGCGACGGACCAGGAAAACATTGGGTGGCTTTTTACTTTCCTACTAGGGGGCCATACGAATTTTTCGATTCTTTGGGACAGACGCCTATTAGCTACGAAGTAGGATTCGAAAAGTTGTTACTTAACAGTTATTGGACCAATTGTGAACGCTTACAAGACTATGGGTCAGATACGTGCGGATATTACTGCGCTTATTATGTTATGACTAGATGGATAGGAAGAACATTCGAGAACATTGTCAAACATTTTAATGTATATAATTTGTCAGGAAATGATAGTTATGTTGTACACTATGTAAATAATAACGACTCATAAATGCGTTTATACGATTTTATTTAATAAATATTGTACAGAAAAAAAAATACAGTCATTGTTTTTTATGTAAGCCACTGAATCGACGCGGCACGTTGTTTCGGTTCAGTCCTATTAGACTTTTCAGCGTTTGCGCGTTTTCCGTTGCGTTGTTTATCCCGTATTCCTGGTGGTGGTTTGGGTAAATTCCGTACCTTCCCAACAGTTTTAGGTAGTACATTTGACACAATATTCCGCTTAGAATGCGTATCAGTTTTTGTTATGGCAATTTCCTCGTCCGCTTTTTGTGGTTCCTCGATATTCCCCGACCCGCTCAAACTATGTATTTTTGTTTGTAGTCGCTGATATTTCGCGTACGGTACCAGAATGTACTTTTCCATTATTGTAACACCGAACCTAAGTACATCGACGCTATTTTTACTATAGAATACACGGTTGTCCAATCGTTTTCAATAGCTTTCTTCTTTTCTAGATACCCTACTTTTTTACTTCCCAACAAGTAAATAAAACTTCTTCTCCTCTTGAGTTTTGCCTTCTCCGAAGGTGTAAGTTGTATGGTAAAACGTAGAATATTATAAGCTATTTGACATACAGCTTTTACCTGGTTTCTGGTGATAGTTTTTAGCAGGGCCTTTCTCTGTCCGGGCGTAGTGTCTACCAATAATTTTAAAAAGTGACGCTGCTGTCTAACGAGGACCGTCATGGTGACTTCTTACAACCTTTTAAAATGAGCATTCTTACGTTAACTTGTACACGATAGGCTCTTCTCCAGGAAACACCTTTGTTCTGAGTCGATATTTGTTCTCGGCAAATGGACTCATATCAATGACGAAATATCCGTGCTTGTCCCGGAGAGCGTCTTCGTAGGCTTTCATGAACCCTTTCACTGTACCGGGATAGAGTTGTCTTCCCAATATTCCTACTTGAGACACGTCTCTTAAATTCTTCATTAGTACCATGTGTTTAACGCTATAGTTCTCGCGTGTTTGCCTCCGGGAAACATATTCTGTGTAATAAGATCACGCTGACACATTTATGGTGGGTTCCCTGGGTAAATAACAGTTCCATCTCTTTGTTCCGCATAACCTCATGAACGAGATCATCGATTACCAAGAGGCTATGCTTCTTGTCTTTTGTAAAGTCATTTATTTCTTCCACGGTAGGTAATCCTTCTTTACTGTAAAAGTTAGGAATGTAACTTTCCATTTCGTCAAATATGTCTTGATGTATACCGTAACAGTACAACACTTGAAACGGTGGGTCTCTAGAGTATATGTTGGACAAATTTTTCAGGAACCTGTAGACCCATTGCGTTTTACCACTTCCGGTTTGTCCACTGATCCATATACTGGAGCAAGGTTCGAACGGTAACGCTACGCTCATTATCTTTTTAGTTTTGGTGAAGGGAGAGCGTAACCGATACAACTACTTAATAGGCTTATCCAGAGCTCGGATGACCCGTTTTGCAAGGAAAGATTCACTATTGACACAATGATGATAATGTAAACAATGATCATCTGACAAAAGTACACAATTTCTGACTGGGGTACTTTACGACCGAGTAAATGCCATTTCTCGGCGTTAGACTGATTTTCCTGTTGATTTTCTATATGAACGAAAGCTTCTCTTTGGAACTCTTCGTGAGAATCCATTCTAACTAAATAACGAGGGTGTTGCATTCTTACATTCTTACGATATTTTATCGAGTTCTACGCATAGAAATAATAACAAATAATGATACAAAATGTTAAAAAAACTATTTATAAAATGACATAAATTTATTTACAAAATGACATAAATTTTTATCGAAATTTATATGAAATATATAATAACTTTGACAGCAAACCGTTTCGAAAATGACAAAAATCTTAATACAAAATGTACAAAATAACGTAAATCTATTTACAAAATGACAGAAATCTTTATCGAAATTTATATGAATTATATAGTGAAAATTACCAAAAAAAATTGTTCTAACAATTACCAAAAAAACTTGTTTTAAATTCGACAAAATGACACAAAGCTTGAAACAAAATGACCGAAATCTTGATCGAAATTTATATAAAATATATAATAACTTTGTCAGAAAACTGTATAAAAAATTATCAAAATCTAAATTAAATGTGTACAAAATGACACAAAGTTATTTACACAATACAGCTAATCTATATACAAAATGCGCAGTAACAACAAAGTATTAATGCCCGTACGGTAATGTGTCTAAATTTTTCAGAATAGTTCGTTTACAAAATGACATAAATTTATTTACAAAATGACATACATTTTTATCGAAATTTATATGAAATATATAATAACTTTGACAGCAAACCGTTTTGAAAATGACAAAAATCTTAATACAAAATGTACAAAATAACGTAAATCTATTTACAAAATGACAGAAATCTTTATCGAAATTTATATGAATTATATAGTGAAAATTACCAAAAAAATTGTTCTAACAATTACCAAAAAAACTTAAATTCGACAAAATGACACAAAGCTTGAAACAAAATGACCGAAATCTTGATCGAAATTTATATAAAATATATAATAACTTTGTCAGAAAACTGTATAAAGAATTATCAAAATCTAAATTAAATGTGTACAAAATGACACAAAGTTATTTACACAATACAGCTAATCTATATACAAAATGCGCAGTAACAACAAAGTATTAATGCCCGTACGGTAATGTGTCTAAATTTTTCAGAATAGTTCGTTTATCATAAATCACTCTGTACTGTTTTTCTTCTTTTCTGTTGAATACTAAATTGGCGTATTTGTCCCTACAAATTTTTGTTGGATTTGTTAGGACAATACGCTTAGAGGGAGGAAGATCTGAATCATCTAGCTTCCTTTTCTTGTGTGTATGAGGCTTGGATGGATCCACATATCCTACCATCTCTTGAATCGTGTCAAAATTGAGGATCTGTGCATTGGCGTGATTTAAACTAAACCCGCGTATTTTGCACGTTTGCTTGGCATTGGCCGTTGTGTAGGCGTAATTTTTTGGACCTCCGCTAACAAATTCCACGATGTGGTCTCTATACTCCAATTCGTCGGTTAGATCGCCTGTAATAAAACATAATTTAAGATCATCATATTATAATATGCTTATTCTAAACTTTATTACAGTAACAAATTATACTTTTAACAGTAATAAAGCGCTAAATAAATAGAAAGATTATAAGAGTAACCTACCTAAATAATCGCCCAATGGAGGATCGATATGACCAGGTCTGCTCATGAAAATAACGGAGTCTGTGTCGTAGTAGAGGACTCGCTCCCCCAACTGATCGAGTACGTCGTATAGCTTGAGCCGAGCCCAACATGTGGTAAATGTGGCCAATAATATGTTTGTTTTCATGTCTTCTGGAACAAATCCTGACCCGTGCTCGTAGTCCTCGTTGATGATGCGAAAATTATTAACCTTTTTCGTAGGGTCTGTCAGGATTTTGTAAAATGAATCCAGCTGCGATGAGTGGATGATTTTACATACACCCTGATTTAAACGCTGCCCAAATTTACCCCAGAAACTGAAAACAGACAAAAACGCGGGTTAACAAATGAATTATTACAATAATAAGTTTAAATGAGAAAACGATATTGTTACGAGCCAGGCGTAACGAGAAAGAAAAGCCAGCAACAAACTTGTAACAATAACAAATTTATTACAGAAAAATTATTTAAGAAAAATAAAATAACAAATTATCTTTACAAATACCTGAAGTCCAAATAAAATTTACAAATGTCTAGTCTGATCCTGGAATGATCCTTTTCCAATAGCACAGTTAAATCCAAGTTAAATCCAAGAACACTTTAGAATAAATTCCCACAATAAAATCCACAAGAATAATTAATAATCCAAGCTCCAATAAATGACTTAATTTCCAAGTTGAATAATACTCCAAATATATTGATGACTTAAAAGACCACTGATGACTAAAAAGGTAACTGATGACTTAAAGATAAGATTAATGAAAAATGTCTCCTTATATATATTAACTAAGAAGTTTCCAGAAAGGTCTATTATGTTCTCAAGTAATCATAATCTAGCAACTTCAACAATAAAGATCATTCCAGAAGTGTTCTATCTAAAATATAATGCATGAGTTTTCAACAACAGTTAAGAACCTTCTAGTACATACATGTAGTTTATGTTCTAAAAATAAACGA
>NW_026852585.1:0-26454 GCF_026571515.1 Ruditapes philippinarum | reverse complement strand
ATCTAACAGCCAGCTTGTAAATATCTAAAATGGTTTTTACTTACTATTTGATAACAAATTTTAATTTAAAATTTTGTTTATTAAAGCCTGAACATTCGATGTTCACAAATAAATCTTAGAAAGTATTATTGCATAAGAGATAGAAAGAAACTTTTATCAATAAGGTTTATTCGTTCACTGTGAATCTTAATAGAAATATGACTTGAGTACATTGACACTTGTTAAGTAAATCTTATAAAACATATTTAATATACAATGTATCTTTTATCTATCAATGTAAAGTTGCATGTAAATGTATATGATTGCTTGGGATTGTGTATGGTTTTATTTATAGTATCTTCCCTTGTGTTTTCAAAAGACACAATGCAACCTTTTACAATTAACTCACTTGTTTTATTATCTTTTATTTCGAAATGATGACTTATTTTCATTACATTAAAGGGGGAGTAATCTCAATATGTGTTGTCAAATTTTAATTATTCGGTCATGTCCCTTTTTCTGTGTGTAATGTATATGATCTTTTATTATTTTGACTTTTATAAGATGAATGTAATTATTTGGTCTACTTTAAATCGTAATTTTATTGTATGGTATATTTTCTGTAACAACAAGGGCATGTTAGCCTATACCAGAGAGTAGTTTTATATGGAATTGTAAAACACATTTTTTCTTCTTCTTTGTCTTCCTGACCCTCATCATTGTGATATTAATGAGCACAGTTAGTTTTATGAAGAGAGTACTTTATTTTTATACATTTGTGATATTCAAAATTTTGAAAAAAATAAATTTAGATTACGAAATATATTTGTTTTTTGGGATTTAATTTTTTGAGCCATTTTTAATTTTTGTATTTAAATATTATACCAAAATGCTAATAGTTTTAAAAATTAATGTGTTCCCGTGGGAGAGTCCTTAGATCGTTGACTTCAAAACCAAACTTGCCCCCCCACCGTTGTAGTTCGATCAACCAACGTTTTGAATTTTTTTATGTTAGAAAACTAAAAAATTAATAAGGGGGAAATCGTTGGTTTCTACTTAGGTTCCCGTTTTTAGCCCCGAAATAATGACAAAGAGTAAAATGAGGTCGTCTTTCCATAGCAAACGGAAAAATCGATAATGACATATACGGTGTCGGGGCGTCGTAAAGCCCCCACCCCCACAAAAAAAATATAAAAAAATTTAAAAACAATTTTAGATTTAAAATGTAAACAACTATTTGAAAATTTTTAAACGTTTAAAATTTGACCCAAGAATAATTAAAGGGAAAAATTTAAAAGAAGAAATAAAATTTTTTTTCCTTTGTGTTTTTTCTTTGAAATAATGGCCTTTTTGACTTTTTTATATAAATTTTTCTTTTTAAAAGTAACTTGGTTTTCTTTTTTCAAATTCCCAAAAAGAAAAAACACCAGTAAACAGTTGACTAGGGAAAACCAAACGCCCTTTGCTGTCAAAAAAACGTTTAAAGGGGAAAAGAAATATTATATTTGGGAAAAAATTTTTGAACAAATTTAAAAACAGTTATAAGAAAGAAAAAAATTAAAACCTTCGACGTTTTTAAAAAATTTTTAGTATTTTTTGTATTTTTTTCTGATTTTTATTTAGCAATTTCGTTTTTTAAAAAATTCACGTGATATTTTAAAATTTTCATTTTTCCGGGTTCCCTAAAATAAGTTATAAAATTCCCAAATTAAATCACCCTCGTTTTTAAATTATGTCCAAAAAAATTAAAATTTTAAAAAAAAAATCATTATAGCAAACAGTTTTTGTTAGGCTTTATCAAATGTTTTAAGAAAAAACCCAATTCTTTAAGGGGTTTATATGTCTAAATTAAAAAAGCAAAAGCCCAATAAAAGTGCCTTTTTTTTGGGTTTTGTTTTTTTTTCTTTTTTTAATTGCCTTTTTCCCAAAAGAAAATTTCAGTCAATGGCGGGAAAGTTTCCCTTTTAAACCAAATACGTTTCCCTGGAAGTTCCCCCATTTAAGACTACCTTTCCTCCGGGCGCTAAACTCCCAAAAACCCATCCCCCGGGGGAATTCAAAACCCACGCCAAAAAGGGGTTTCAACGGATTGAAGTAATCGATTTTTAAAAACCCCTCAAACCCCACGGAGGGCCGGTACCCAAATAGAGTGCAAATTAAAATTACAAAATAAATTGGAATTTTCAAAGCCCTTGAAAATTTTGGAAATAAAAAATTTTGGCCCCTTAAAAGGTTCTGTACATGAAAAATAAAATTTAAAAATTTAAAAAAGGGGGCAACGCCTCTCGGGTTTTTAAAATGTTTGACCCGTAAATCAATCTTTAAATTGTTAGCAATTACGGGAAAAATGGTTTTTTTTAAACCCGAAACTTTTTTATATTTTATTTATTATACTGTAATGGGATTTTTTTTTTACATTTAAAGTAAACTCATAGTTAAATATAATAAAGGGAGATAACTTGTTTTGATTTATTGTTTTTACAGTTGTGTAGAAAATACTTCATTTTCCCAATAATGTGCTACACATGTACTTTAGCTTAAAAGTTTTTACTTTATATGATGCAGTAGATCAACGTAGATCAACAGATAAATAATAAAATGGAATTAGAAAAAGTCAAATAATCCCTTGATGTATCTGGTACATAATCTTAAAGTTTAAAAGTTTGAAAAACAAAAAGATAAAATTAACCTACCTTTAAACAGAACATTATTGCAAAGGACAACTGTGACATTTACAAAAATATAATATAGTTTCATTTGCTATACTTATGTTCATATAACTAGGACCAAAACATAGAATTGTTTTGATTTCTTAGTTTTTAACAAAATATTTGAAATACTTATGTGGAAAAATTTGCCTATTTTTTGAAGGGTTAAATTTTAAAGGAAAAATTTTTAAAAGCTTTCTATATACTTTTTAATTTGGTAAACGAAATTAGGGAAATTTAAAAAGTTTTTTAAAATACAAACCCTATTAAATTAACAAAAACCCAATGAATAAACAAAAAAATATCCCCCCAAAAAATTTTAAAGCCCATAAAAAAAAATTTTTCACACTTTAGTCTGTATTTCCCCAAAAAGAATTTAATTCCTTTTGAAATAAAATATGAAAACCTTTAAACCCCTTCCCCCTTCTTTAAAGCAAAAATTTTAATTGGGGAAAAATTTTGCCTTTTTTTCACTTAAAAAGCCTTCCTGTTCAAAAAGTTAAAACTGCTTGAAAATTAAAAAAAATGCTTAAAATATTTAATTTAAACTTGTCGCAAATGTTATGGAGGCTTTTGCTTTTTTAATAAATCCCTTCATTTTCTTAAATTTCCGGTTCCCAATGGCAAAGGAGGGGACATCTAAAAATTGAAAAAAAATTTTTATTTTGCCCTCGATTTTTTCAAACCAAAATTTATTTAAAAGTGTTTGCAATTTCTAAAGGGATTGAAAATAAAAGTCCAAAGGTTTTTAAACCCGTTGGTTACTTTTTTACCCTTATGATCAACCTGGGGTCATTTAGCCTTTTCCAAAAAAGTCCAAAATTTTTTTTGGCGATGAGGGGGATTTGGCCCCCCCCTTAACCCCCCCCCAAAAAAAGGGGGGCACATCCCTGATATATTTTTTGGAGGGGGGGCGGCCCCGAAAAAGTGCTCCTTTTTTTAAAGGGCAAATTTAAAAACCAAATAAACATGTTTTTTGGGGCCCAAATAGGGCTTTTTTTTTAACTATTCCGGGGCCTAAAAAAAGGGGGGGGGGGGTCAAAAAGGGGGCTTTTTGTTTTTGCGTTATAAAATTTTTTGAGGAAAAAGGGAAAAAGGGCCAAATTTTAAAAAATGTTACATGATATTTTAAAAATTTGCCATAAAATATTAAATTAAATCCCCGGAAAAAACTTCCCAAGAAAAAAGAAAAAAGGGTTTTTTTTCCCCAAAAATCGGGCAGGGGGTAAAGACATTTATAAAATAAGCAAATGGGGGTTTTGAATATTATTTTTCCTTATTTAAAATGTGGGTTAAATTGAGGTATTTTTAAAATTTAAAACATTTTATGTATATTAGCTCTTTTTGAAAAGGTGGTGTGGTTTTAAATTTAAATAAAGTAATTGATAAAATTTTAAATAATTTGGAATTATGCTTAAAACCGGAAAGAACCCGCTGCGGGCAGCAACACCCCCAAAAAATTTAATTGGCCGGGGCTGGTTAACCCAAAAATTTAAAATATCTGCCAAATTTTCTGTCTATTTTTTTAAATTTCTAAAAATTTTGAATAACCTTTACACCTTTTTGCATTTTTTAAATATTAAGAATAAGGGAAATAATATAAGCTTTACTAACATACATATAAACCACTGATATGCATGCACATTTTAATTTACTACATGTTTTTATCAAAAAATGCAATATGTATTTAGCAATTTCCTTTAAAATGCAAACACTTGAGTTTTTTCTTTTTTCACCTTACCCCTCCCCTTTTGAGGGCCTCATATAGTTAATAAAAATGCCCTTTAAAAAAACCGCAAATGACCTTGTTTTTTTTTAAGAAATGGTATTTTTAAAAGAATAATTACTTTTTCAGCGCCAAACCCTCAGTCAAAAGATTCATCAAAAAGGGGTGCCAGAGGGAGATGTTGCCCCCCGTTTGCTTGGGGGTTTGAAGGGGGTCCTCCTAGGAGACCCCCTCATCTCCAAGACAAATTTTGACGTGTGTGAGGGACTCAAATGGCCCCCAGGAACGACCTTAAAAGTAACGTGAAACCAACCCCCGGGAAATCCCTTTGACTTAATTCAAATCATTAGGCCATTTAAAAAATCAGTTTTGGATAAAAAAATTTTCCAAAGGGCAAAAATAGTGATTTTTTTTTGAAATTTTTTCCTTCGTTCCCAATTGTAACGGAAAATGTAAGTTTGGGAGAAATTCCCGTTAAAAAAGGGCCCTAGGGTTTAGTTAACATTTTTTTCAAATTTTTTGAAAACGAAAATTGAACCTTTTTTTATATTTAAGAAATTTGATCTATTTAACAGGAGGTTTTTTAAATAAAAACCCGTTTTTTTTTACAAAATTTCCCTCATGAAGTTAATTGATATAATTTAAAATTTAATTTTTTAAAATTTTGCAAAAAATTTTTGAAATTTTCCCTTTTTTTGGCATGGGGGGAATTAAATAGTAGCTGTTATTTTGAAAAGGGGCAAAGGTTTTATAGTTTGAACAAGTTTTTCCCCAATATTCATTCAAAAATTAGGGGGGGAAATTTGGGTTGTTTCCCCTAAAATTTAAATTTTAAAATTCAAATTTTAAATACAAACTAGATACCGTTTAAAAATTCACTTGTTGCCCTTAAACATCCGGTGGGAAACCAGTAGGTAAAAAATTTTCTGTTTTTTCAACGTTTTTGTTAAAAATAAAAGTTATTTTTCTTTTAATTATTCCTGATACCGTAATAAATGTAATTTGCTATTTTTCCCTTTTTGATTTTGAAAATTTTTAAACTTTGAAGGGGCCCGGGTTTAAAAATTTTTGATTTTCCCCTCGCGTGCTTCTGACGAAAATAATTGATTCCCACTTGAAGTGCCCCATCGGCTGCTCCAAAAAACTAACGTGACGTGAAAAAAAATTAAACATTTTTATTTTTAATTTTTTAACAATGTGAAAACAATTTTTCTTTTTCCCTTTTTTTTTTCTGCAATTACTATTAAAATATTAGTTGATCCCAAGGATGTAAATAAGTTATTTCATATGTGATTTGGGAAACAGTCAGACAGTTGTCCCTCGGTGTCGGTGAATAGTGTTTTGAACTGTTTGCCCTCGCCTATTTCGGCCCCTTGGACAACAGTTCAAGGTTCAAAACACTAACCCCATCCACCTGGGGGCAAAACAGTTTTGGATGGTTTTCAAAATCTCATATGAAATAACTGTATATTAATTACCTGAATACCTTATATAGATGTTATTTGGTATTTTTATTACTGTTTTCTTAAATTTCTAAGTGAACTGTTGACCGTCAATAGTTTCGAACTGTTTCCCTCGCGTGCTCTAACGTCAATAGAGGATTCCCCTCGAATCGTCCATCGATCATATGATCATAAACCAGACAAGACGTGCATATGTTTGAAAGATTGCTAAATTGAGAAAGTTTCATTAAGTAAATAATTTAAAAACTATTTTCTTTGTCTTCTTTTTCTTCTGCAAGTAGTGTTTTAAAACAGTAATTGAATCAGGCAATAAAACAGTAATTTCACATGTGATTAAGAAACTATCAAACAGTTGTCCCTGGGTGTTTGGGATAGTGTTTTAACTGTCACCCTATGGCCTTGGGCAACAGTTTGAAAAACACTCTCCCCTCCACCTTGGGCCACCAGTTTTGACTGTTTCCAAAATTGCGTATGAAATTGGCTGAATAATATTTCATTTTTATATTCAACAATACCTTCAGATATTATATATTATAATTAAAAGTATTCTCTTTTATTGTGATTTGTTGTTATCATAAAACAATATGTATATGTCACATACGTATATGTTGTCCAGTTATTTTCCATGTTGTTTACATACACGAGTAAAATCAACTAGCTTTTTGAGTCTTAAAATAAATACAGTTGCTCTCCTTGTTTTATGTTTTGCTACCAAGTTTTAGTCCCCTGAGCATTTTAGTACCCTATGACGCTTTATATCCAAATAATTACAATGAGGCACTTCTTTTTTCTTTGTCAATGTACATTTTGCTTTTATTAAACCTGATTTACTGTCTGAGTATGTAAGGGAGATAAATCTGATATTGTTTACTAACAACGATTGAAATTGTCCTAGCAGGTATATTTAAGTTTGAGATAATAGATCTTGATTAAACGGAAATGTAAGGTTGATTGTCTTTTATGTAAATTGTAATTATTCATGTTCATAAATTTGCTCATTCAACAATGTTTAAAAATAATCGCAAACTCCATCTTAAACATTTCATATGTGATACTTTGTAATGGAATTATCTCTTTCAAATTTTTCTCTGCAAATAGTTAATGAGATTGAAATGGGGATAAAAATGGATGCATTTTGTTTTAACTTAGATAAAATGCAATGTAATACACGAATGTTCATTTATCTAGCATATGTTTTACTGCTTGTTAAGTATAACATTAATAAATGTAATATAATTGCTTTTTTTTGCTTTTAGTGTAATTTCTTCAAAAGCAAATGTATAAATCAGCGTTTGGCAATAATAATTTGCCATAATACATGTGTAATGTGTGCTCAATATTAAAATGACTAAATGCAATTATTAAAAAGAAAGTGTTTTTGAAAAGTTTATTATTATTATTTTGAAAAGCAGTTTTCAGCAATATATTTTAGTAACAAACACACATATTCATCTGGTACACAAAACCTAAATATTAGATTTATTTCAAAAATTTATTTGCTTTTCGTTATAAACCCCTGTGTGCTGTGAAATATATATCTGTAATTATTTCATTTAATTCATTTATTTTTCTTATTTTTTTTGAAAATTATTATAGGGGAAAGTGATCAAATCCTCTTGATAACACATAATGAGGTATTCATATTTATTGAACCCCCTATAGTTTTACTTATTTATTTAAAAAAAGGGGCTCAATTAAACATATGATATCTTATAGTTTACCCTATAAAAAAGAGTAAAAAAGAAAATTTGTTTATTTCAGAAGACCCTCTGTTTTTTATTTACAAGGGATAAGAATATAGATAAAAGTAAAAAAAAGGAGTTTTTATAGACATTGTAGGTATATGTAGCCAAACCCCAATTTTTTAATGTCATGCATTAGGCAATACGAAAATAAAAAACTAGATTCTCATCCAAATTTTGGGAAAATAATGGGGCGGGTGGGTGGGATTTTATTTTTATTTTTTATTTTCCATTCTCGTCCTGGGAATTGCAAAAAAGGAGGTTCAATACTTTGTGAATTTGATTCTATATAATAGGTTTCTAAAATTATGTGTTTGTAAAAATACATAGATTCAGATTGAGAATTGAAGCAACATGATAATATATCTTGATTGTAATGATCTAGCTGTTTTAATTGAAACTTTTCATATTTTTACATCAAACCAATTGATGTTTGGACAAAAAAAAAACAATATATAGATCTAAATGTATTGTTACAAAATAAGACATCTTAATTTTATAAAAGAGTTGAATAAAGCTGACTATGCCTATGCCGATCAATAGGGCCTAGTGCTTTTACATGTGTAAATTAATTAATCAACCACTGAAGCTACACAAAAAGACAATCCTATTTATATATCACATTGCAAAACTAACATCTAAGCTATTGAAAATTTGGCAAAGAAAGTCAAGAGATTTACCTATTATATTAAAAAGCGATCTTATTTTCACTTTTCATACCATGACTAGATATTATAAAGATGACATACAGAATCAAGCAGCACACTGACCATGAAGATTCTATGCGATATTCATTTTTAAAGCCACAAGGACCGGCACCCTTTTGTTTATTTTTGGTTCAGATGATTATTTCAGGCCGTGACATTTCAAGTATTATATGATAACAACCTGGGTGAATGTCAAAATGACGGCTTTTCTTAGTGTGGCTTTCAATGAAGAAACAAAACAAAATGTAGACGGTAGAAAAAATAAAAAATTTCAAAATCCTGAGACTCCCAATTCTGCTGTTTCTTTTTGATTAATTCCATCTTGGAGCTTGTATAATATATCTGTGATTCCACACACCCCCCTCCCTCAAGAAAATATCCATTGTACAACACACACTGGCAAATGTCTCATTCTAAACTAATGTAAACAATACAGTAAATAAATTTAATTAATAAACTATATTTAAAGTGTTATTGGACAAATTTTATCAATACAAGGCTTCCTTTTGGTGACTTATTTTTTTATTATAAAAATCAGCATCGCGAAAATATGTGACAAACAAGAAAATGTCTGTTTCCTGCATAACCATTCACAATTCTAACTTATTGTTGATTTTGATTTGATCAGATTAATTATTTTATGAGTAATTTTAGATTGTTATTCGGCTGCTGTTTTAAAAGGCATTGTAAACAAAATTTCCAAATTTGTAAGTTACGGCAACAATTTACCGATGCTGTTTATGAACTGCTGTTTATTTGAATATTTTACTTGTCCAAAATTGGTCTTTTGTGGTTCAAAATTTAATATAGTTAAAGTTCTTTAACACATTTCATTTTAACTATCAAATCAGGTTATTTTTAGCTCTTAGAAATTTTATTTGGACCCGAGGATTTTTCACGCTCGGCCCGCATGATCCGATCTATTCAGCCAGGACCGAGACCGAGACTGACGGACTTTCGGCCGTACAGATGATGATACACTTACATACTTTAAGTACTCGGCATCCGTACACAGTAATCAAGCTTAAAACTTAATTCTTTTTCTTTCTTTCTTTTTTCTTTCTTTCTTTTTCTTTCTTTCTTTTTTTTCTTTTTTTTTGAAAATAAAAATCGTTCGGGCGGAGCCATTTTTGCCGGGCGGGCGGGGATGAGAATCTGGGAATTTATTTTCTATTGCCTTAGGGACGATAAAACTTAATGATAGTAGTCAGCATGTAAGAAGATATGTATTAAAATATATTAAAAATGTAAATAAATAATCAATAAATAGTTATCTCACCGTTTCACGGCCACTTTTTAGGAACCACTATTATAATTTAATTACACATCATAAAAGAAACAATAGAGAATAACAATAAAAATATATGAACTGTAAATTATTACAACTATCATAAATTTATATATGATGGAGCTCTTAATTACAATTACAAAAAACAAAAATAATAGAGTCATAATAGCAACACCCCTTGGCAGTTAATTGTAAAAATACATATAGCTACAATATATATGTAGCTTGAACAGATGGAGCTGTCTCCCATAAACGGTTATATGCTATCAGTGTAATATATACAATGTAGCCTTAAGTTTACACATACTAAAAATAATAAGTGTTAATATAATGTGACATGTTAAATATGTCTGTCTTTAATATGTTAATTTATAAGACAAATAGTAAACAATTTCTGATTTAGAATAATAGAGCATTATAAAGTATAAAATATGAAAAACAAGATCAACAAGGAAAGGCGGCGTTCAATGAACGCAACCCCCATATGACCCAGCAACAAGAACCAATGGCAAGGAGCCCATGTGGACCCCAAACATAAAAAGGACAGGGCAACGACACGTTAATCATTAAATGATAAATAATTTGTAACTGATTAGGAATTCAAAGAAAATAATAATAGGCCCACAAAAAGGGGAAGGGGGAGGAGACCGGGGGAAGTGGGGGGGGGGGGGTTAATCAAAGAAATAAAAACTAGAGGCAATGGGGAAGATACTTACCGTAGACGAGAAAACAACAAGGGACACAAGCAAAAGTGTCACCAAAACAGTATGAAACAGCATAGACATACATCTGAGGAACACATTATAAACCTATTATTTTACATGGAGGAGATGCGTACCGAAGGGAGGAAAACGACTATAAAATAAAATCTTAAGTTTTTTAAGTTTATGGAACAATTATGGTTATTAGTAGATATTTAAGGTTTAAATTATGGTCTGGCACCCAGGCTAGTAAATAATTTTTAGCAGAGTTCAGTATTTTTCATATAAAGTGTAAGTTTCCCCTCTGACATATTATAATTGGTGTTTTATATATAGAAATTCCTTTATTATAGTGTTTTGAGGACATTTGACACTGAATTAACATAACAAATCAATTGTAATACTTTCCATATGATCATAGATATCTAGTTTGAGTAGGTTTACAGAGTGGTATTACACACACCACAAATATTTAAGTGGGGGGGGGGGGAAGACAACTCATACTATTACCAGTAATTTTCCTTTAATCATGTTAATAGCTACAAATCTTCTTATTTTCCATGTTATTAACAGGTTTTATGTTATACTTATGAAAACTAGTTAATTTATACTCAAAATAAATCTTATTGGAACCATCTTATGTTTATAGAGCTATTTATTAAGTAAATCAGTTTGCCTATTGAAAAGTCAGTATTGGTCCATTTCTGAGTTAATTCCCTTGTACTATGCATAGCCATTATGTGTAATTTTGTACATTCATTTTTAGATTTAAATATCATAGGGAAATGGCCATATCTTATTTAATTGCCAATAAAATTGATGGGGTTTTCTTTCTTTATTCTGTGAAAGCTTGCTCTTAATTAATATTACTATATGAAATTTGTAAATAATGAACATTTTCTTGTAGGAAAAGTTTAATTAGAGTAATTTTTCTTATTCATTGTTAAATTGACTTTTTATCTTATAGTTGATATACTATATAGGAAAATAACTATAACTTTTGTTATTAAACCAGAGAACTTGATGGGGATTTTTTTAGACCCTTACTGATGTTTCTTAATTGTTATTGGGGAACACCACATGTTATACTTGAAGTAGAAGAAAAAATTACCTGACACATCAACAAGCTGTTGTCTCTCAGAAAGAAATGACTTAAACCACCTTATGATGTCATCACCAAGACCAGACGCTTAAAGCTTCATTAAGAGAATGGAATGGTCACCAGTGTCAAAGGCGTTCTGTAAGTCTAACAGAGCCATACCTACCACATTACCCTTATCAATTTCATGCCTTATGTAATCTGTCATGTAAATCAGACAAGTATCAGTGGAGAAACCATTTCTAAAACCAGATTGGAATTTATACAACAGCTTATTCTCTTTAAAACATGTTTCAACTTGGTCATAAACTACCTTTTCAAGTATTTTGGAGACTACATTTAAAATTGACACAGGCCTGTAGTTTATCATTCGTTTTAAAAAGGGGGAAAACTCCAGCAGTCTTAAGATCATCACGAACTACACCGTGACAATGTGGGTTATAACGCCTTAAATTATAGGTGACCCGTCCCTGACAAAAGGGGAAAGTATACTATCTAAGCAAGTAGTTTTGCTAGCGCTTAGTGAATTTATTATATAGTATTTAAAGACTTTGCTTTCACACAAAAGAGAAAAAAGAAAAACTATTAGGATAAACACCTCTATCAGCATAAAATGAGTGTACCAAAACCTGACAAAATCTGTTTACTCATTTATGATGTTTTTCAACAAGTTTACAAGCAACAGTTGTATAGAAATTATAAAAAGTCTCAGCAATAAGTTATTTATCAAAACAAACCTTTTCATTTTTAAACAAAATATTAGACCTAGATGAAGAAGATCCTCTCTTAGATGGCAGCCCAAGATTTTTGAGAGATATCCATAAAGAGTTTGAATCATTTTTGTTCTCCTCAAGTTGACTAGTAAAATAACTTGATTTTGCAGAGAATTAAATGCTGCACCTTATTTCTTAGACCTTGAAACAAATTAAAATTGTCCAATGTTCTGTTATTTTTATAAATTTTAAAAGCTGTATCTCTATCACTAATAGCCTAAAGTATATCAGAGTCAATCCAAGGTTCTGTTCTTTGTTTCAAACTAGTTTGTTTCACTGGAGCAATATTGTTTATTACAGATTAGAAAATTTCTTTAAACCTGTCCCATGCTTCATTCACATTATCACTCAGTAATACCGGATTCCAATCAGTAGATAATAGACTAGCTTGAAAGTCTTCCTTATTATTCTTTTTTTAAAGACCTTAGAGTAACATTATTTTGAGAACCAATAAAAGATTGAGAGAGTTTCCTTGTACAGTAAATCATGTTATGATCACTAAATGAAGTATTTATAACACCTGATTGAGAAATTTTATCATGGTCAGATACTAAAATTAAATCAAAAGTTGTTGAAATTTTAGAACAAATTCTTGTAGGTTCACTTATTAACTGATTAAAATGAAACATATGAATAAGTGATTTAAAACACTTTAAAAGAGGATAACACTTGTCACTAGACACATCTGTATTGAAATCACCAAGTAATAATGTTTTATATTCTTAAAAGTCATTGTTAATAGAGCACACTGAGTGTAAAATAGAATAAATTGTTTGCTGTGAAGGAGGTCTGTATAATACACCACATAAAATAGGTTTTGATTTAGGTCATGTATATTCAATCCAGGTTGCTTCAAGTTCTGCATGAGATAGATCACTCCGGTTTTTGAACGACAAATCTTTCCTTATGTAAATACATACGCCAAATAGAGTCCATGCAGGCTAATTACTTTCCCTCAGAATATAACATAAATGTAAAACAAATTATACATATAAACTATGAAGATGAATTAATTAAGATTCAAAATTAAATACATGTAAATCATTGGAAGATTTTAATAACATATTCAGGTTTAATGTAAACTTTTTAATATTTCATGGAATTGAAAAATGATAAATGAAATGATGATAAAATTCAGTTTAAGTATAAATGACGTAAAAAAAGCATGTGGACCAAAATTTACTCCGTATTTAAAAAAAAACATACAACATTGATTAAGAGACTGCAATGAAAAATAACAACGTTAAAACTTTTATTTCAGCATGGGTTTTTTTTCTAATTTTCCTTTTTCCTTATTGCAGATTAACACAATATTTCATTTTATAATAATAATAATAATAATAATAATAATACTAATAATAATAATACTAATTATTATTATTATTATTATTATTATTATTATTATTATCTCCATATATGCAAACTTCAATTTTTACTAAATATTTACCTATCCCCAATCTACACGTCAAACTATTCTATTTTACACCGCTTAAAATGGCTTTAGAGATAAGTAAAAATATGGCAGATAACGATTTTAAAAGCGCAGACTACAGTGAGAGAGTGCAGATGAATGAGTATAGCATTTTCTTTATTATGGATATGTTCTATTTCTACTTGAAATACTTTTAAAGCAGTTATTTCATTATATCATTATAAATGTATCGCTTTATAATACTATATTTGTAAAATATGTTGTATGTTTACATATCCATACTGTACATAAAATATTAATATATTTGATAAGAAAAAAAAATCTTTAATTTAACGACTTGAATTATTACATCCGGGGTATTTTTCAAATACTGTATTCCTATTTGTTTCGACTCATCTCGTTAAAATAACATTTAATCAGGAACATTGTATATCTGTTAATGTTCCTACATTATATTATTTTTATGTACCTTCACTCCTTGTCTGTTTATGTCTCCAATATGTATTTTTTGTTTATGATCTAACATAATGATTGTTTTTTCCGTTTATATTCACGAACCTAAATAATACCTACATTATAGTTCCGTTCACATACCTACATTTTTTGCCTATTTATATGCTGCATTTTTTATTTTTATTCCTGAACCTTGATTGCATTTCTGACCGCATATCTGCAATACTTTTGTTTGTATTTACCTGTTTATTCAATAGGAGGGGGGGGGGGTGGTGGAAGCAAATAAGAAATATATATGTTTACATGATATGTTGGCTGGACATAAAAAATGTTCTGCATGCTCATTTAATGACTTGAACAATTTGGTAAAATAGAATTATAAAATATAAAAATATGATGAGCTGTAAGTTGTCTTGAAATCTTGAAATAATGACCAGTAACTTGAAATCATAATTAATACAGTTTATGAATCTTTCTTAAAGACACATCGAGCCTCAGGAATGAATTGCATTGTAATCCGGTAGAAAGGGCAAACAAGTGTTTTATCATCTTATATATTAAGAGCTTTTGAGATACTTAATGCGTGAAATGATTTTTGATTAAGTTAACAAATTATAAACAAAGTGGCAAACTGACTTCTCCAAACTTTACCTTTTGCCATGAACGCAAAAGAAGCAAAAGGTGACTTATTAGTAACTTTTTGTGGAAACTACTATACAGGACACAAAAATGAATTTTTTCAAAAGTATAAATAATAGCATATTGTTTAAAGCGTAATGGGTCTTTAACATTTCAAAAATATTTTTCATTTGCAATACAAACTGAATTTGCATAAAACTTAAGTCGGTGAAAAAATATAGGCAGGAAATTGTAAATCTACACAATAAATAATGATTTTATCTCTAGTTTAAAGAAGTTTTCCTTCCGCATTCTTCCAAGTTGAAAACGTTAGACATTATTAGGGTGGGGTTTTCTTGTATTTTTTTGTAGTGTTTGTTTACTGGGTATTTAAATCTTTACTTTTTTATATGCTTAAGATCGTTGTACTGGGTTCGAAGATATCCGATTTCAACACGGGTAATTTAACAAAAACCTAACCGTAGACGTGACAGATATTAACCATGCAAATATTTCAATCATTATTTTTATAGATCATACCTGCACCTTATATAACAAATACTCAGTTGTATGGAAAATTTATTCCTTTTTTGTTTAAAGCACACTGTAAGTCAATTGACAACTTATTGACAACTAATTGACAACTAAGTTGAAATCTATATATTGATTTGCATGATTAATCAAGACAACAGTCATAATTCTATTTCTATTTTAATATATTTTAGAAAAATCTGCAACTTCACACATTATTCTTCACAGAATAAAAAGAATTGTAATGAGTGATTGTTTGATATATTTTGAGCTTAAAATAATTTTTTCATACTGTGTGACAACAAATTTTAGAGATTCACATGCGTTTACATTCCTTTCTGTGTGTTAAATAGATTTCAAGTTTTTATTTTGTTGTTATTTTTTTCACACGATACAGAACGGATACATACATTAGTAGAACTAAGTGTTGAATCGACGTATCTTATTGTTGGTAATTATGGCATTAAATTTATAACTTAACTGTCATGTTTGTGTTCATAACCGGTAATGTGACTGAAATTAAACGTGGGTATTATTCATAGAATAATGCCGACTGAGTGATATCATTTTTAATGATAATTGATTCTGCGATCACATTCCAGAGCACTTATCATCTCTCATGAACATATACATTGCAACCGCGTTTGCTGTTCTGAAAATTGGACACAATCTTACATTTTTCTATATATTTGCCTCTAAGATCTAGAAAATAGATCAAAGATTAGGTAATAGTCAAGATAAAGGTAAAAATAATTTGTAGAATCTCCTTTTTAACAATACCTGTAATACTTACAGGTTTAAGTATAAATAGAAAGTGCCCTAGCTAATTATTAGTTCGCTGGTCATTTAGAGGATGATCATTATATTTCATTGGAAGCAGTACTTGTATATCCTTTTTCATTTAGAAATATGACAGAATGTTATCATTTTATGTTCACTACATTATCTAAAATTAACGCATTTTCTAGGAAAAACACCAGTCCTCTGTAACACGAAGCTGAACAGGACATCCCCGGTATCATCTAAATTCTTAAAAGGCCATTCGGTGACGTAAAAATGACAAGGAAAATGAAATAAAGGTAAATAATTATCATATTTTTCATATATTTATGCTAGTTTATTAGTTTGTTATTCGAAAGTTGACACGATACATTTAATGCTTCTTGTATTTTAGAACTTTACGGATAAAAAGCAAAGCAAATCCTTATAATTATATAATCACACAAATACATTGATAAAATATAACGACAATACATGCAGTAATCTATCTAAAGATGTACTTTTAGACTAAGAATTTAATCAGCCACCTTCATATTTATGTGAATATTTTATCATCTGATCATGTAGAGCAAACGTAAATAGGTTTATTTTTCCTAATTTACGAGTACAATTTTCGATATTGCTTATGAATAATCTTAGTACATAGTCGGGTAACACACATGTGTTCGAGTAAATATCGGCTATTTAGATGCGTTGGTGCGTGCAAATATCCCTATGCAAGATATTGATAGTTCCGATTACAATTATCACGTACTAGTAATCTGATTTCTATATACAAATTACTATGGATGAACTTTTATTAAAATTCGCCAATGATGATCCAGTTATAGTTCAACGTTATAATGTTTGAACTAGAGCAGCAGACATGATCACTAGCTACCTACGAAAACGATGATGATCTCTATCATAGCCCTAATGAAGTATATTTTCCTCGGCTAAATTTCAAACAAATAAAATGAAGAACAATTAAGGACGGAAATAGTGAACATACTTATGTTATAGGCCAACATAAAAATATCACAACATCAATGAATCTTTTAAGATAAAAACAAGAGCCATGTCAACATGGCTATCCCCGCCGAAAGTGTTTGCTCATTGGAAGAATGTATATATAGTAGAGCAGAATAATTCCATTTTAAGAGGTCTTTTGGTAATGAAAACTGATGGCTGAAGTGATTACAGATTTGAAACCTATGTGAATACTGATGGCTGAAAATAACAAAGGGCAATAACTGAAAAATAATGCAGGATAGGTTATCATTCTTGTGTGCTGCAGCCCTCCTCAGTAAAATCGATCCACCTATGAAGTTTCAAGATGATACCTCAAATACTTTTTGAGATAAGCTACGGACAAAATAGTATGAAAAAGAACAAAGGGCAATAAGTCAAAAAATATAAAGGGAAGAGTTATCATTCTTGTGCACAGCATTCCTCCTGAATAAGATCTATCCACCTATGACATTTCATGTTGACATCTCAAACACTTTTGAGTTATGCTCAACTCAGGTGAAAAAATTAAGTATGAAAAATAACAAAGGGCAATAACTCAAAAATTATAAAAGGTAGAGTTATCATTCTTGTGCACTGCACACCTCCTGAGTGAGATATATGCACCTATGAAGTTTCATGTTGATATCTCAAAGGCCTTTTGAGTTATGCTCTGGACAAAAATTAATTTTGAAAAATAACAAAGGGCAATAACTCAACAATTATGCAGGGGAGAGTAATCATTTTTGTGCACTGCACTCCTCCTCAATGAGATCCATCCAGCTATGAAGTTTCAAGTTGATACCTCAAATACTTTTTGACATAAGCTACGGACAATGTAGTATGAAAAAGAACAAAGGGCAATAACTCAAAAATTGTATTGGGAAGAGTTATCTATCATTCTTGTGCACAGCATTCTTCCTCAATAAAATCTATTTACATATGACATTTTATGTTGATATATCAAACACTTTTTGAGTTGGCTCAACTCAGGTGAAAAATTAAGTATGAAAAATAACAATGGGCAATAACTCAAAAATTATGAAAGGTAGGTTATCATTCTTGTGCACTGCACACTTTCTGAGTGAGATCTATGCACCTATGAAGTTTCATTTTGATATCTCAAAGGCTTTTTGAGTTATGCTCTTGACAAAAATTAATTTTGAAAAATAACAAAGGGCAATAACTCTAAAACTATGCAGGGTAGAGTTATCATTCTTGTGCACTGCACTCCTCCTCAATGAGTTCTATCCACCTATGACATTTCAAGTTGATAACTAAAATACTTTTTGAGATATGGACAAAAATACCAGACGGAAGGACGGACGGAAGGACGGACGGAGACTATAACTATATCCCCCGCCGCGGGGATAACTAGCCGATTCCATGGACTTGACCGATATACCGCTTGTTTAAGAAGTGTCACTGCACAATATTTAAGTCCTATACACATATACATAAGCCCTCGTACACACGGTTTTGATCTCATTTAATTGTAAAATTGTATCAAGCTGACCTAGATTTACTAATTCTATATTCAAATCGGTCCGAAATTACAAAGTTAAAACATGTGTCAGCAGAAAAAAAATCATGCCTGTGCTCTAACATCGGTTGCAAATTATTCCGACAATAATTTGTTTTGTCTTTACAAATTAAAACGTAAAGATGCCCATTAGTACCTTATTTCAAACAAGAATAAGTATTTCAGTTAGAGAACAAGTTTTCATGTCCTTACTAGTTTGAAACTTCTTGAATTGAACACATTTTTTATTGTTACTGCAATGATTTCTACCAAGTGTAGTTCTTCTGTTTCAGGCATTTGTTTTGTTCCTATATTGGTGATAACGATATGACGAAAGACATGGTGGAATCGCTGTAATTATTTGTAAATAGTATTTCTGTGATTTTGTATTCTAAATATAACAATTTTCAGTTTATTGTAGCGATAAATGCATGAACATATTTCAAATTAGTTTTGGCAACGTAAACAAATAAACCCCGAATATTTCATGACATGTACAAAGATAATTGCTTGATACAATTAGCATGAGTTAAAAGACTTAATTTGTTGTTCATAACATTCAACTATAATTAGACTTACAACGTCTTATATGCATAAAAAATCTATTAATACAATGGTCAATTTCACTATTTATTATTATCTACATTTTTTAGTAACTGGGTTTGTTTTTCAATAAGGTCCATTGCAAATAATACATCAGTCAACAATTGACAATTGAGAAAACCGTCATTACCATGCTGGCACAATTAACGTTTATAATGAAGCAAATGATCGTCTGATTGGAAATATTGAACAAGCTGAACAGGTTATAGAATAATAGGCTTGAAACCATATGGCGATTTTCAATTTTATAGTACTATGTATTTTTTTGATGTTTTTTTAGCCATTTGGTTTATCAAAACAACACTTATGATCGACAATAGTGTAGAAAATACTTATATACAATAACGTACTTTATTTTACATTTTACAAATATATATATGTACTTTCTAGAGCTTAAATGTTTACTCTCATGCTGGTGATCAAAAAGATAAACTAGAAATCTGTCCATAGAACACGGGTGCCCCCACATACTACTGTTTGTCAATTTACTTACTCTATGTGAAATGTTTTTGGGCTACATATGACACAAATTGCAAACTGAAAATCTTTTACTGCGTCAATGACAAAAACTCTACAGATACTGAATAAATCCACAAGCAAACCTCAAGGTTGAAAACTACATCAACACGAGAAGAAAAACAAAACCAAATTGATTATCTGTTTTAATCTCTTTGGCGTATAAAGTAAATAATCAGTCAGAATATAGAAGCTTTGAACTTTTTCAGGTTTAAAAGGTGACTAAAATAATGTAGCAATCTTATTTCTTTTTATGGTATCCTTATCCTTTTTCTTTACGTATCAATATTAATTGTTTGTTTCGAAATAAATTTGTATTCAGATTTTGATTTGAGTTATATATTCAAATGTTCAATAAAATGACATTTTGATTAAAAAAAAACAATAATGTCAAACCCTGTGACACTGATATGCATTACAAGTCGTATAAAAACCCATTTGACTTGTGGAAAAAGGACAAAAACTGTTCATTGAATACACATTAACAGAAATGAATGATGTCTATATTTAAATGATAAGTTAAAGGAATTAACCGACGAAAGAATGAAGATTTCGCGGTCGTTGTTAATATCATAACATTTGACTTTACATGCAATGACAATGTTCATATATTTCATAATGTTTTATCTTTGCTGCAAGCTTGACCATGACTTTGACACATCGATAACATCAGTAACAGTAAAAGAAACACACATCATAATAAAAACAGAAAAAAGTGATTTCAAGATAACCATAGAAATTAGAAAATATAAATGGTTGATTAAAATTTCTTGAACAAAAGGCAGAACATCACCACTAACTACTACTAACTACAATATAACATTCATCTTCATTTATATATGTCGAAGTTAAATTGATTGCAACCACAGATGATTTCCCATTTTTTATCCAGCTTTGAAGACATTATTTGCTCATATTTTGGTAAATATCATTTTATTGCAGAAATTTAAAAGCTAAGCTGAATTCTTTCTAACTGGTCCAGTAAATTGATCTTTAAAAAGAAAAAAAAATAATAATAATAAAATAAATAAAAATAGATAAATAAATAGATAAATAAATAAAGCAATCAATCAAAAATCAAAAAACAGAAATAATAAAAAAAAACGAAACAACAAACAAACATAAAACAAGCAATTATCATAGTATTGCAAGCAATCCATAAGTCCCCTACCGGTAAGAACCCCAGCGACATTCTGAAGTGCCATTGTTCATTGAATTATGTCATTGAATGAATGAATGAATGAATGAATGAATGAATGAATGAATGAATGAATGAATGAATGAATGAATGAATGACATGAATAAACATAAATCTTTTGAGTTCTTAGTTTCTCTGTAATTAAGTAATATGTTTAGTTTCCCTAATTATGTTTATAGAATAGAATATCAAAATATCAAATTTTCTCAGGATGAATAAGAGATTGATGATTCATTTTTTCTTTATTTTAAATAATTTGTTGGTAAAGTTCCAATGTCTTTAAAAGTTTAGAAACGGACCGACAGACCAACTGACAGGGACTCTGAGGAATAAACTTTAAACATCCCTGGTTGTTACCAGAATGTTCAGCAAAATTCTTAAACTAAGAGGAGATAACTGTTGAATAAAAGATGCTAGACTTGATGTTAGTGTAACATGATTTGAGTGTAACAAAGATCAATTATCTCAATTTTAAAGAAGGTACAATTTATCGTCACAAAAAACAAAACAAAAAAAAAGTGAAAAAAAAAAAAAAAATAAAAATGTATACCATTTATAGTAACAAAGAAGAAAATTAAAAGAAAAAAATCAAGTAAATTTCAAGTTGAAATGAAAATAATCATGGTAACACATGTCTTATAAATCTTATCAATATGAAGTAGGTCTTGATAATGAATGTCTTTTTTAAATTGGAAGTAAATCATGGAGAAATGAGAAAGTTTGACAATTCTGTAAATATGGACGCTAGATTCATAACTCTTGTCATATTATTATGATGTGGGTGTTTGAAGAAAATACTTAAAGAAATGACGATGTTTGAGTAAAATATAATAATTTCTAGAAAAAATCAAGTTCAAGGGAGACATAATAATATAAAATGTTATATTTGCCATATTTTAAGCCTATTTGTTACCATAGCAACCAAATTTTTCAGCATATGAAGAAAAAAAAAGACGTGCATAATATCCAGACTGCCATCTATTTATATATCAAATTTCATAAAAATATTTTCACTACCATTTGCGTTATCGCGGGATCCAATTTCGCGGACGGAGGGACTGACAAACAGATAGACGGACGGACGGACAGCCGGGCGGACAGACAGACGAACGGAGGGTTAACCTAAACTTCGGTTAAACCGGTAAGGGCTTATAAAAAGAATACAAAAATCTGCAAGTTTGTTTAATGACGCTTTGTATTCTTATAGTGTCAAGTTAAAAGCGTAACATATCTTCTCAGAAGGTGAATATTAAATTCTTTTAATAAGAGACTGTATGGCAATAATTTGTATTTTCAAATTTGGGCATAACATATCTATCGAGTTTTTTAAATGCATAAAATATCTCTCTCTTCTTGTTTCTAAATTGATATTTGTACGGTATACTTTCGGTTAGGAATTCATTATTAGTTGACATGATGGTACCAATATTTTGAAAGTTTATTTTATCAAGAAAAATTCATTTTCAAAAAAAATATAAATAAATCTCAAAACAAACTTTTAAACACAACCTCCACAACTATTAATAAAATAAACTTTGACAATTCTTTCCATGACATGTCCTTCGTTATATGCATACATGTAAAAGTTAATAAAATTTAATATGTATTTTCTTTGTTTTTTGTTTTCATTTTCAATATTTTTAATGTTCTATGTAATTCAATATCTATACTTCACTGAATCCTACAAGGGTATTTTGAGTTAAAATCACCGCACTTAGATAGTTGAATCAAAAATGATTTAGTAATATAATCTGATGGTAAAATATATTATAAAGAATGTGCAAAATAATATTACAATAAAACGTAAGCACCCCCATCTCCCCCTCCCCCCCAAAAAACAACAACAACAACAACAACAAAACTTCTTGTTCTAGGACAGTCTGATGTCACCCAATAGTTTTTAGATTTTCCAGATCTAAAACGTTGAAATACTTCTATTTTCCATTTCATTCTGGTTGTTAAAATATTCTTAATTGTCATTGTCTGCATTTCCCATGTGAAAATTAAAGACAGGTGGTTATTACTTATCTTTATATTGTTGTCAACAATATATTCGTGAGGTTTATGGTACATGTTTCCTTTTCCTTCGGCTACAGACCTTGTCTAATCGGCCTTACTTATTCTTATGTCTTGGGTTCCTTCATGCTTCCCCTACCAAAGTAACACATGAATATACAATCCTTTCCAAGTACACTGCTTTTCCAATATTTCACACCTGTTTTACAAATCCAATTGTTGTATGGCCTTTCCATGTCAATATTTGTGCCAATTTGCTATTTGAATTTTCATTTTACAACGAGAGAACATATGTCTGTAAGTTCTTTATATCCTTTTCCCTAATAATACATCGACTGTTATCAATGCACCATAAAAATGATTAAAATTCCAAATTTTTATTTGTGTTTCACTTTTAATGAAATGACCACATCTTTGTAGTTTTTGTCTCTTGATTTTCTCTGCGTATTAAAGAATATGATATTACTTAGTATTCCATGTATTCTCTTTGAAGAATTTCAACAGTAAGACATCATCTGTGTCTTTTAGTCACAAGTTTTCTCCACTGTTCTGAAGCTCGTGTAGAAATGATGTAACTCTTGTTTTCTATAACATTCTTCCTTTATTGTATATTTTCTCTTGTATTTTGTTTAAAAGTGTGTCACAAAATCATATGTTGTTCAACTAGTAGATGAGGCTGTCTTAGCACTTTCTTATCTACATGTTTTGCCTTTTCAAGTTTGCATCTGACTTCTGTTGGTTGACGTTTTGCTTTTCCTCTCAAAGCGATGTGAATTCTTAACTAATATCTTCAAGTACAACAGCATATTGTATGCATAACCACAATATATACTTGTCGTGTCAATATCTAAGCTCAAGTCAATGTAACAATTCTTGGTAATATTTGCACAATATTTGTCATAATTGTTATTTCAATTGTATGTGTCCTACTTATAAATACTAAATACACTTATTGTTGGTTTAAACATATTTATTTAAGCTCGGTTGTTGAACAAGTTTCTTGCAACTTATATTTATCACTTTCGAGTCCGCTTCCTGGAACCAACCAGTACTGGTGTCATATGAAAAAACATGGTCTTGACCCGAGTAAGGCTCAAACCCATGATCTCTGGGTTGAGAGGCAGACACCTTAACCACTAGACCACCGCTCATTGTTGACCTGAGGACATAGTGGTAATTGTCTTGTGCTGCAATACAAGGCATAACATAATCTACTAAGATGCCTATATATTGTATATACATTTATATCTGAAATAACTAAAACAATTCAAATCATTTCTTCAATTAAATCTCATAATCTTGAAATTTAGAAAAAAATAAGTAAAATATAACCCCTTGTTTCAGAAGTAAATACGAGGAATGCAACGGTTTTCCCCGCCCATTACACCCTTTTCAGGATTTTAAGAATGTTTATAACCTAGTTAAGTGTATGCGGTACAGAAATGCTAAAATATATACATTCTTTGCTTATTCTTCTAGCTTTTAAAAAATCAGATCTTCGTTTAAGCTCCCCTAGTATAAGAAGCGGAGAGTCAATATAGATTTGGTGTGAATGGGTTAAATTTATTACCTTTCTTTCTATTTTTTTTTCTTTCTTTTAACATGTACACCATATATTTAGCTGACATGTATACCTTATTTGCTTTATTGTATGTTTGTCATATTTCAGTAAGTTCAAATTTTCAAATACAAGTAATCGAGAAAATCAACTCATCTATTCATTACAAAAGCGGTTTTATATGACTGTAAGTATGTTTAAAACCCTACACTGCCATAGGGACGGCTTATGCCGTCCCCGTTATTTTCGGCGTATTTGCCATATGGACGGCTTTAGCCGTTTCTATAACAATAATAGTAATAATAATAAATTAATAATAATAATTATAATAAAAATAATAATAAATAGAAAGAAAATTATACCATCGACAATAATTATTTTTATACTCACACATTTGGAAACATATATAATTATTATAATACTAATAACAAATAATAATAATTATATTAATTAATAATATTATAGTAATATCATAGAAAACCCTTTGGCAAATATGTGATGAATAAAACAATATCCCTTTGGCAGCGAAAGGGTTAAGATGTATAAAGATACCTTTTTCAGACTCAAATGGTATGGCAAGCAAAAAATCTTCTTGTTACGTATCATCTGAAATCAAGAATTAATGGACATTTGAACACAACATTTCACATCCGTGATAGTTGTAGTAAAATGAAATAAAATCTCAATTGAGAATCCATACAAATTATCATTTAAATACTTAAAAGTCAGTAAATATAATCCTTAAAATACATTTATACACAGACGATATAATTCTTCACGATGATGGTTAATTTTAAACTTCAACGGTAATATAAACAACGCAACAGCCGAAATAATCATCAAGATTATCGCCGTTTTAGTCCATTTACAAAATCGTTCGATAAATTCAAACGTGGCCCAGCTTTGCCGTGTACAAATACGCCCTGCGTTGAAGTACTGGAACCAGTTTTATCTTGTGTATTATTATAGACGTCAGAACATGATTTTTTTTCAAAACGGCTTATATTAAGTTTTTATGATCAGTACATGTGCTTGGATCGACAAATATACATTTTATTTGGATTTTAAAGGCGTTTTAAGCTCCACACCACAAGTGTCTATGGTTTTTGGCCCATATTCGAACTTGATCTAGATATCAATAATCAAAACAAACTTTCAAATCAATTTCCAGGATATTTGGATCAAAACAGAAGCCACAAGAATGTTCACAATAATTTTTCTATATTTAGCTCCTTTGACCCAGTTTTTCATCCGAGAGGATCAATGTTTGAATTCATCCGAGCAATTACTTAGACAAGCATTCTGACAAAGTTTGATTACGACCGAGTCAAAAATGTGACAACTAGTGTGTTCACAAGATATTTCAATTTTTTAACTTCTGTGAATCGGAGTTAATCCAGTTCGAACTCATCCGAGCAATTACCCATACAAGCATATTGACAAAGTTTAATGATGATTGAATAAAAACTGTGATCCCTAGACTGTTCACAAGCAAATGTTGATGGACATTCAACGATCTTAAAAGCTCACCCTGAGCTAGCCCAGGGGAGCTAAAAGTATTAATACGATATTTCGGTCTAATCTACGCTATACAATTTAAACATGTAAAACATGTTAACTAATGCTGGGATTTGTTGAGTAAGTTTATTTCATTATGATATTTAAATCAAGATATCAAAGTAGAACATACATAATTTGCTTATTATTGTATCGTTCAAAAACTGGAACAAATGACATACCTGTTTATAATATATCCGATTTTAACAATGAGTATTTCAATACTGACAATTTTTCACAACCGAAACAGACTTTATTTTTTAAAACAAGTATAGTTACTCAAAACACAAAATGTGTATACGTCATATGATAGTGAAATGGCTTAGTCTATTTTTCTATAGGGTGGATTTAATTGTCATACACAATTTTACACTTACAATTTACATGAATTTATTACTTTTGTTCTTTATTTCTGGGATCAGTGTTTGATCAATTTATTATCTGTTACAGTAACTTAAATTGTTATATGAACGATTACATGTAAATGCATAACTTTA